>NW_027511980.1:300000-549029 GCF_048772815.1 Callospermophilus lateralis | reverse complement strand
ATATAGGTGAAATATAAGTATGAAAACAGAAATCTAGGTAAGTTTTGAAGCCCAGAAGGGCATTGGGCCCTTGATTGGGATACTTAGCATTGATTTATGTCCTGCACAGTTGTCTCAGTTAAATCAATATACTATGGCATAGGACCTTCTAATTTGGATGATTGAATATGGAAGAGAACATCCAGTCAAAAAGGGATATTCGGTAGGATTAGGAAAATAGTCGGTGGGTTTAGATAAAAGAGTGAGTATAGGATTTGGACCAAAAGTTCTTTAGCAATAGGGTTTCAGGTAGAGAGTGAATGTAAATGTCAGCACATGTGAAGAGTCAGCCACAATGATGAACTGGGTAAAATATGTAGGAAAGCAATATTTTGAAGACGTATAAATTAATTGGGGGTACAAATAGGTGTACCTTGTGCCTATGAATATAGAGATAATGCATGAATAGACCATACTGTGAATAAATAATATAACTGGTTCGAACTTTAAATAATGGATTGAATTGATTTCTGAAAATATAGAGGAAACCTAATATTGATATACAATTATCCATTCCAAACAGTTATGCATCTAATGGTGATATTAGATTTATGGTTTATCATGAAAAGTGTGTGAGTTTTGCTACAAAACTGATTATGAAATTAAAAAAAAATGTGTTTGCAGAGAAGTCTCATGAAAAGACCAGTCAAGAAACCGGGAGGAATACATGTGTTCTGAAGCAGGAAATGATTAAAAGTGAAAAAATACCTATAAAGTTGTGAACTTGTGGATGAAATATATATCCTATGATGTGCAAAAACTGCAGAAATATTAATGTAGCAGTGTGGAATATAAATGAACGTCAAAATACACATCATGTCCCATAGGAATCTACTTGCATTGATGTTAAACTGGGTCAGATACTGTAGAATTATTAGGATTTGTATGCACCATTCACAGAAGTGAGTTGTCAGTACAAGGAAACAAATATGTATTTCAGGTGGATGAATATTTCCAATAATAATCTTGAGAAAAGTTGATTATATTTCCTCATGCATGAACATGAATGAATGTATGAATGTAGAGAGTGTATATAAGACACATATATTTCATGTTTTGATAAATCAGGAGAGTATATATATATATATATATATATATATATATATATATATATATACCAAAAAAACACACAGAGAAACATAAAAAAGTAGCAATATATGCCAAATGAAATTTATAATGAAATATATAACATCTACTGATGCAAAAATATATACTTTACTGAACATGAAATTATGTATAATGTTGTTGTACTAGGAAGCTCACCCATAAGTTGAATTTTTAGTTCCAACAGCGTTTAAGAGGGGTAGTCTCTTCACACAATTTATATCTGCCGAGTCAGCAACCTCACAAAAATGTACGTGTGATACCAGGTAGGATTCTATATGTACATATAAAAATACATGTGCTGTATAGGCTAGAGAGAAAGGGAGGCAGGGATTCACATATTTGTTAATTTTAAAAACACATGAAAAACTATTCCAAATAAAAATTCACTAGATTTATAACACCTAACATTTATTATGCAAAAGAAAAGTTCAAAAATACACAATGCCTCCTCTGACCTGCTTGTATTTCTGTTCTATTTGGGTTATTTTTCTCCATCATATTAGGATTAGTAGTCAGAGTCTAGTAGGGTATGTGTTAGTGTCAGGGATTCAGTATTTTGAATGGAAAATAGGAAAAAGAATCCAATGTCTATCAAATATGTGCTACACAAAATATTTTCCCTCTCTCATCCAGAACAATGCCTTGACATTACCTTCACCCCAAGTAAGACACAATTAGTGGAGAAGAGTTATAAAATCTGTGAATATATAACTGGAATGGAAAATGCTCAGGAGTTCACAACCTTGGATGTGGTAGAGAAGTTTCCATAAGTAAGTGACAGGTTAAAAACTCCACAAACATGGAGCTCTGCTGGCCTAAAGGACTTCTTGATAAACTGCCTCTGAGGTTGGGCACTTGAAATATATGTTGTTTTCAGGAGCTTTAGCTTCCTTTGTCGTGAGACCATCAAAGCTGGGTCTGATTCTATGTGACCTGGAGAACATGGTTTCTTATTTTCTAATGAACATGAGGCAGCAGTGGTGAATTCTCTCTTTTAAGTAAAATGTGACCAGTGCGTGCTAAGTCTCTCCCCATCTGGGCTGTGAAGCCATTTGGTCATCCTCCACTTTTTCATGGTTTTTCTTTCTCCTGCATTGGTAGTTTGGTATTTGCTTCACGAAATACAAGGAGTTCAAAAGGGACACAGTGCTGGATGGAGTTCTGCCACATGTGGTGGGTCAGGGTCTGCAGGAGAATGCACCAACCAGGCTTCTATCCCACATAGCTTTTTCCCTTGTCTATTGCAACCTGATTCTTAACATTGCCGTGAAACCTCTCCATATAACAAGACGCCCTTACATATTAGTGTCTGCTGGCCTCACCATGTCTGTCACAAGCCATTTGGAAGCCAATGGCAAATCCATATGGCCACATCAGAGATGTATTATGACACACATACACACCACTGCTCTAGGCACACTACTCAGCAGGCACCAACTTACTGGCATGTCTGTTCTATCATTTTCATGAAACACAGTCAATCAAGGCACTGTCTAGTATACTCATGATAAACAACAGGACATCCAAAGGTTCTCCAGAGACATGTTGTATAGTTGGACTTGACATTTCCATTATATAAGGTAGGAGTTATAAATCTAGTCAAATTTTAATTGAAATATTCTCATGTGTTTTTAAACTTAACAAATATGTGAATTCTTGTTTCCCTTTTCTGTAGCCGATTCACACATGTATATTTATATGCATATATAGAATCCTACCAGGTATCACACGTACATTTTTGTGAGATGGCTGTCTTGGCAGATACAAATTGTGAGAAGAGTTCACTCCTCCTAAATGCTGTTGGAAATGAAAATTCCACCTATAGGAGAGAGTCCTAGTAGAACAACATTATACATTAACTCATGTTCAGTAAAATAAATATTTTTGCATTTGTGGATGATACATATTTACTGATGAATTTCGATTGGCATTTATATTGGTACTTTTTAATGTCTGTGAGTGTTGTGTGTGTGTGTGTGTGTGTGTGTGTGTGTGTATGTATATATAGATATAGATATAGATATAGATATACTCTGCCAATTTTTTAAATATGAAATATATGTGTCTAATATACACACTCTAAATTCATTCATGTTCATGTATGTGGATTTATAATCAACTTTTCACAAGATGATAATCAGAAATATTCATCCACCTGAAATACATATTTGTTTCCTAGTACTGAAAACTAACTTCAGTGAATGGTGCATACAAATCCTAATTATTCTACAGTAACTGACCCAGTCTAACATCAATGCAAGTAGACTCCTATGGGACATGATATGTAATGTGTCATTCATTTGTATTCGACACTGGTACATTATTGTTTCTTCAGTTTTTGCACATCACAGGATATACATTTCATCCACAAGTTCACAAATTAATAAGCATTTGTTTCAACTTTAATCATCTTGCTTCAGAACACATGTATTGTCAGGGTTTCTTGACTGGTCTTTTCATGAGACTTCTTTCCAAACACATTATTTTGAATTTCCATAATCATTTTGAAGCAAAACTCACACACTCTTCATAAAAAAACAAAACACTAATATTTCCATTAGATATATTCCTGGTTGGAATGAATGATTGTATATCAATATATGATTTCCTTTAATTTTTCAGATATCAGTTAATTCATTATTTAAAGTTCAAAAAAGTTATATTATTTATTCACAGTATGGTCTATTCATGCTTTTTCTCTATGTTCCCAGAAACAGAGTACACCTCTTTGTACCCCTGATTCTCATTTTACACCTTCAATATATTGCTCCCAGAAATGGTGAAAGAAATACTCATGTCACCTCATTATCACAGTAATATTCTGGACAAAAAATGGAAAGGTCACACTTATGATTGTACCAAAGCCTAAATGGAAAGTGAACATGGATTTCTAAAAACATCCATGCCCAGGTTGCCTAATGCTGTCAATTGTCAATCCTATTGGTGACTACATATTTGTTTTTTTCCTAATTTATATATTCAAACTCAACCCTGTTGAAAATGTCTAATTCTATCACTCACTTTATACTTTGCCTGATTTCGTAATGTTTCTATTGATATCTGCTTTTCTACATATTTTCCCCAGTTCAACATAGTGACTGACTCTTCATATGTGCTGTCATTTACATTCACTCAACAACCGAAAGTCTATTGCTAAAGAACTTTTGGTCCAAATCCTATACTCACTCTTCTTCCTAAACCTACCGACTATCTTCCTAATCCTACTGAATATCCCTTTTTGACTGGATTTTCTCTTCTGAATTCAATCATCCAATGTACAAGGTCCTATGCCATTGTATATCGAATTATCTGAGGCATCTTTGCAGAACATCATTCAAAGCTAAGTATCCCAATCAACGGCAAAACCCTTCTGGGCTTCAAATCATACCTAGATTTCTGTTTTCCTACTTATATTTCACCTCTATATTCTTGTAAATATTGCAGGTTCCCAATACCATTATTCATCACACAGAATCACTCGTAACCCAAATCAAACCTGTTTTTAACCCCAAGTATACACCGTTCCCTCAATCATTTTACAGAAGAGCAGGGACAGAGTGGTTCTTACAATACAGGAAAGTTGGGGACCTTCAACCTGATGAGAACCTCAAATGTCCATGCACAAATGATACCTGGAGAAGTTCTAGGCAGGTATGAAGCACCTGAGAGAGCAAAAGTCATCTTCCATGGCAAACAACCTGGTCAGGATGAAGGGATGTGTCTGAATCTGAATCTCTCTCTTCATATTGTAGAGAAGATGGACCAAACCAGGGCTGAGTGGAGAGCTGTTCTCGGGTGCCAATGGTTGATATACATTCTACCTTATAAAAGTGTCACAGGAAGTAGGGGCAACCTCCATCTTATGTTACCCTTGGAAGCAACTGTTAGGACAAAGTGGTTGCCAAGGCAGTGACCTCATTCAGTTCCAAAGAATGTGACATACCTCATTTCCTTGGTGATGGAACTCTCTGAACTTGGTATCCAAGAAGCCAGGCACCCAGAGGCAGTCGCAGTCCCAGTCCCAGTGGGCTCACTTGTTTGGATTTACCAAGGACAGAGTCAGTTTTCTTGGTACCTAATGATGTGAGGATGGCCAAATGCCAGGAGAGCTCTGAAGATCGACCGTTCCTGAGAAAACAGGTAGTGGCTAACCACATTTTCCTGACATCTTCAGAAAGTTGGTCAAGGAAACAAGATCTGAGAGAAGACAGGCCATTTCGGGGGAACATAGTATGGCCCACCAGTCAGAGGACACTCCGGATAGTCACAGACCTACTTTGGGGAAGGAGGTGCCTTTGTGGGAGTGGGTGTGGGTTTGTTGTTTTGTCTCATGTTCTGAGAATAGATAGGAAAGGTGGTTTGTTTGGTTTGGAGTGGACAGTTTCTAGTAAGTCGTTTGACACGGCGAGTGTTTCTGTGTATCCCACTGTGTCCGTTGTTGTAGACATTCGAAAAGAGAATGCATTAATGAATGTGTCCTGTCTAGTATAAATCATCCCATAATTCATCCTGCCCAATATATGAATGGACTGCAGCTTGTCTTATCAATGTGCAACACCTGCTATCTTTCTAAGTTGTTGTTTTCTTCCTGAATTCTGGCCACTCTCCAGAATAGGCTCATTGATTTGTGTCCAAAATATGTACCACCTCCAAGCTCTGTGACATGGCCATGTACTGGATAGCTGAAGAGAATGGCGAGCATCTCAGAAAACTCAGATATCAGTGTGACCAGGAAAGTCTCAGTGCAGAAACCCTGCTTTGGGCCTTTTGCTTACTTATTGTTGTGTTGCACTGAATTTCAAGAAGGTCTTTGCCTCAGGCCACCCCTTTGTGAAGCCTGAAGAAAACAGTTTTCAAATGGAAATGAATGGGCCTCACCTGTGGCTCTTTGCTTAATTGCTTTGGAAAGGGATGTGTCTTTATCAGCCTCTTGGGCCTGTGTGTGGCTGTGACTTAGATTCTCAGCACCTGATGGATCTTAAGAAGGATCCCATGTGAGCTTCCAAAACCAAAATGGCAAAAAATTTCATTCATTGTGGATGAAGTCTCTTGCCTTCCTCTGTTAGGTTCCTGCACTCCATCAAATGACAATAGGGATTCTTTGGGTCAAATGAGTTCTTCAAAGCCCTGCAGAGGTGCTTGTGTTTTCGCATGACTCTAAATCACCTAAAGAATCGATACCTAAAATCAGTAGGCCTCAAATTGGAGATACACAGAAGTATTAACCGCAGGCTTATTTGTTCACTCCTGGTTCACAGAAACGGTGTCCAGGCTACCCTGACTTTTGGCAAATGAGGGGCAAACGAGCAGATTTTGGACACTGTCATTGGCTGCGCCCCTCAGGGAAACCTCCAGCCAGAGGTTAAGATGATTGACTATACGGAATAAGATGAGGGCCATGTGGGAGTGTTTTGGTTTTAATTTTGGTCATTTGTGTGGCATTGGAAAAAATGACTGGGTCCACGTGGACTTGAACTCTGGTGTGATTCCCCTTAGAGACTGGGTTTTTGGAACTGAACTCAGAGAAGCATTGCCATGAATTTTGTTGGGATTTTAAGAGGCCACGCATGAAAGTCGCTCTTGGAAACTGAGACTTAGGCCCCGGGTGGATTTCCACAGAGGCCTGGGAATCTCAGCAAGGATATCACATGATTTTATTCTTAAAGAAATGGCAGCCATAGTTGAGAGTCAAAACACACATGGACCTCACATTGTAGACCTCAATGGGCCTCGCCTAATGTGACCTTTTGTCCACTCTTTGGGAAGCCATGCCTGTGAGAGTTCTCCAGAGATTTCATTGAAATGAGCTTCCTCACCATTTAATGTTTGCTGAATGAACTGAAACCCACAGTGCCTCCAACTTCATGCTTGAAAAATGGCTAGATAAATACCATGAAATTTTTGAAATTCCTATGACCAGGTGGCACTGGAGAAACATTGGATGTTCTGTTGCTGATCATGAGGATACCAGACAGTGCCTTGATTTACTGAGTTTCATGAAAATGTTGTAGAACAGAGATGCCAGTAAGTTGGAGCCTGCTGAGTAGTGGGTCTAGAGCAATGGTGGGGAGGTGTTTGATAAAACATCCATGGTAGGGCCATGTTTATCTACCATTGGATTCCAAATGGCTTGTAACTTACATGGTGCAGCCAGCAGACCCTTATATGTAAAGGCATCTTGTTATATGGAGAGATTTCAGAGGAAAATTAAGAATCAGGTTGATATGGACAAGGGGGCAATGGGGCAAGCTGTGAGAGATAGGAGCCTAGTTGGTGCATTCTCTTGCAGACCCTGACCCACCACACGTGACAGAACTCCCTCCAGCACTGTGTCCCAGTTTAGCTCCTAGTATTTCGTGAAACAAATACCAAACTCACAGTGCAGCAGCAAAAACACCACAAAAAGTGGAGGAGGACCAAATGGCTTCACAGTCCACACGGGGAGACACTTAGTCCACAGTGGCCTCAGTTTACCTACAAAGAGAGGATTCAGCACTGCTTCATCTTGTTCATTGGAAAATAAGAAACCATGTCCTCCAGGTCACATAGATGCAGACCCAGCTTTGATGGTCTCACTACAGAGGAAGCCAAATCTCCTGAAAACAGCATATATTTCAAGTGTGGAAGCTCAGAGGCAGTTTCTCAAAAAGTTTTTAGGCCAGCAGAGCTCCATGTTTGTGGAGGGTTTACTCTGTCAGTTAGTTTTGGAAACTCCTCTACCACCTCCAAGGTTGTGAACTCCTGAGCATTTTCCATTCCAGATATGTATTCACTGATTTTGTAACTCTTCTCCTCTAATTGTGTCTTACTTGGGGTGAAGGTAATGTTAAGGCTTTGTTCTGGATGAGAGCGGGAGGATATTTGTGCAGCATATATTTACATACACATTGGATTCATTTTCCAATTTTCCATTCGAAATACTGAATCCCTGACACTAACCCATACCTAGTAGACTCAGACTATTCATCCTAATATAATGGAGAAAATTAACCCAACACATTAGAAATACAAGTACTTCAGAGGAGACATGTTGTAAAGTTGGACTTGACATTTGCATTATATAAGGTAGGAATTATAAATCTAGTCAAATTTTAATTGAAATATTCTCCATGTGTTTTTAAACTTAACAAATATGTGAATTCTTGTTTCCCTTTTCTGTAGCCTATTCACACATGTATATTTATATGCATATATAGAATCCTACCAGGTATCACACGTACATTTTTGTGAGGTGGCTGTCTTGGCAGATACAAATTGTGAGAAGAGTTCACTCCTCCTAAATGCTGTTGGAAATGAAAATTCAACCTATAGGAGAGCGTCCTAGTAGAACAACATTATACATTAACTCATGTTCAGTAAAATAAATATTTTTGCATTTGTGGATGATACATATTTACTGATGAATTTCGATTGGCATTTATATTGGTATTTTTAATGTCTGTGAGTGTTGTGTTTGTGTGTGTGTGTGTGTGTGTGTATAGATATAGATATAGATATAGATATACTCTCCAAATTTTTCAAAATATGAAATATATGCGTTTAATATACACTCTCTAAATTCATTCATGTTCATGTATGTGGATTTATAATCCACTTTTCACAAGATTATAATCAGAAATATTCATCCACCTGAAATACATATTTGTTTCCTAGTACTGAAAACTAACTTCAGTGAATGGTGCATACAAATCCTAATTATTCTACAGTAACTGACCCAGTCTAACATCAATGCAAGTAGACTCCTATGGGACATGATCTGTAATTTGTCATTCATTTGTATTCGACACTGGTACATTATTGTTTCTTCAGTTTTTGCACATCACAGGATATACATTTCATCCACAAGTTCACAAATCAATAAGCATTTGTTTCAACTTTCACCACTTCTTGCTTCAGAACACATGTATTGTCAGGGTTTCTTGACTGGTCTTTTCATGAGACTTCTTTCCAAACACATTATTTTGAATTTCCATAATCATTTTGAAGCAAAACTCACACACTCGTCATGATAAACCTAAACACAAATATTTCCATTACATATATACCTGGTTGGAATGAATGATTGTATATCAATATACGATTTCCTTTAATTTTTCAGATATCAGTTCAATTCATTATTTAAAGTTCAAAAAAGTTATATTATTTATTCACAGTATGGTCTATTCATGCTTTTTCTCTATGTTCCTAGAAACAGCGTACACCTCTTTTTACCCCCGATTCTCATTTTACATCTTCAATATATTACTCCCAGAAATGGTGAAAGAAATACTCATGTCACCTCATTATCACAGTAATATTCTGGACAAAAAATGGAAAGGTCACACTTATGATTGTACCAAAGCCTAAATGGAATGTGAACATCGATTTCTAAAAAAATCGATGTCCAGGTTGCCTAATGATGTCAACTGGCAATCCTATTAGTGACTACATATTTGTTTTTTTCCTAATTTATATATTCAAACTCAACCCTGTTGAAAATGTCTAATTCTATCACTCACTTTATTCTTTGCCTGATTTCGTAATGTTTCTATTGATATCTGCTTTTCTACATATTTTCCCCAGTTCAACATAATGACTGACTCTTCATATGTGCTGACATTTACATTCACTCAACAACCGAAAGTCTATTGCTAAAGAACTTTTGGTCCAAATCCTATACTCACTCTTCTTCCTAAACCTACAGACTATCTTCCTAATCCTACTGAATATCCCTTTTTGACTGGATGTTCTCTTCTAAATTCAATCATCCAATGTACAAGGTCCTATGCCATTGTATATCGAATTATCTGAGGCATCTTTGCAGAACATCATTCAAAGCTAAGTATCCCAATCAAGGGCAAAACCCTTCTGGGCTTCAAATCATACCTAGATTTCTGTTTTCCTACTTATATTTCACCTCTATATTCTTGTAAATATTGCAGGTTCCCAATACCATTATTCATCACACAGAATCACTCGTAACCCAAATCAAACCTGTTTTTAACCCCAAGTATACACTGTTCTTTCAATCATTTTACAGAAGAGCAGAGACAGAGTGGTTCTTACAATACAGGAAAGTTGGGGACCTTCCACCTGATGAGAACCTCAAATGTCCATGCACAAATGGTACCTGGAGATGTTGTAGGCAGGTATGAAGCACCTGAGAGAGCAAAAGTCATCTTCCATGGCAAACACCTGGTCAGGATGAAGGGATGTGTCTGAATCTGAATCTCTCTCTTCATATTGTAGAGAAGATGGACCAAACCAGGCCTGAGTGGAGAGCTGTTCCCGGGTGCCAATGGTGATATACATTCTACCTTATGAAAGTGTCACAGGAAGCGGGGGCAACCTCCATTTTATGTTACCCTTTGAAGCAACTGTTAGGACAAAGTGGTTGCCAAGGCAGTGACCTCATTCAGTTCCAACGAATGTGACATACCTCATTTCCTTGGTGATGGAACTCTCTGAACTTGGTATCCAAGAAGCCAGGCACCCAGAGGCAGTCACAGTCCCAGTCCCAGTGGGCTCACTTGTTTGGATTTACCAAGGACAGAGTCAGTTTTCTTGGTACCTAATGATGTGAGGATGGCCAAATGCCAGGAGAGCTCTAAAGATGGACCTTTCCTGAGAAAACAGGTAGTGGCTAACCACTTTTTCCTGACATCTTCACAGAGTTGGTCAAGGAAACAAGATCTGAGAGAAGACAGGCCATTTCGGGGGAACATAGTATGGCCCACCAGTCAGAGGACACTCCGGATAGTCACAGACCTACTTGGGGGAAGGAGGTGCCTTTGTGGGAGTGGGTGTGGGTTTGTTGTTTTGTCTCATGTTCTGAGAATAGATAGGAAAGGCGGTTTGTTTGGTTTGGAGTGGACAGTTTCTAGTAAGTCATTTGACAGGGCGAGTGTTTCTGTTTCTGTGTATCCCACTGTGTCCGTTGTTTTAGACATTAGAAAAGAGAATGCATTAATGGATGTGTCCTGTCTAGTATAAATCATACCAAAATTCATCCTGCCCAATATATGAATGGACTGCAGCTTGTCTTATCGATGTGCAACACCTGCTATCTTTCTAAGTTGTTGTTTTCTTCCTGAATTCTGGCCACTCTCCAGAATAGGCTCATGGATTTGTGTCCAAAATATGTACTACCTCCAAGCTCTGTGACATGGCCATGTACTGGATAGCTGAAGAGAATGGCGAGCATCTCAGAAAACTCAGATATCAGTGTGACCAGGAAAGTCTCAGTGCAGAAACCCTGCTTTGGGCCTTTTGCTTACTTATTGTTGTGTTGCACTGAATGTCAGAAAGATCTTTGCCTCAGGCCACCCCTTTGTGAAGCCTGAAGAAAACAGTTTTCAAATGGAAATGAATGGGCCTCACCTGTGGCTCTTTGCTTAATTGCTTTGGAAAGGGATGTGTCTTTATCAGCCTCTTGGGCCTGTGTGTGGCTGTGACTTAGATTCTCAGCACCTGATGGATCTTAAGAATGATCCCATGTGAGCTTCCAAAACCAAAATGGCAAAAAATTTCACTCATTGTGGATGAAGTCTCTTGCCTTCCTCTGTTAGGTTCCTGCACTCCATCAAATGACAATAGGGATTCTTTGGGTCAAATGAGTTCTTCAAAGCCCTGCAGAGGTGCTTGTGTTTTCGCATGACTCTAAATCACCTAAAGAATCGATACCTAAAATCAGTAGGCCTCAAATTGGAGAAACACAGAAGTATTAACCGCAGGCTTATTTGTTCACTCCTGGTTCACAGAAACGGTGTCCAGGCTACCCTGACTTTAGGCAAATGAGGGGCATACGAGCTGATTTTGGACACTGTCATTGGCTGCGCCCCTCATGGAAACCTCCAGCCAGAGGTTAAGATGATTGACTATATGGAATAAGATGAGGGCCATGTGGGAGTGTTTTGGTTTTAATTTTGGTCATTTGTGTGGCATTGGAAAAAATGACTGGGTCCACGTAGGCTTGAACTCTGGTGTGATTCCCCTTAGAGACTGGGTTTTGGAACTGAACTCAGAGAAGCATTGCCATGAATTTTGTTGGGATTTTAAGAGGCCACGCATGAAAGTCGCTCTTGGAAACTGAGACTTAGGCCCCGGGTGGATTTCCACAGAGGCCTGGGAATCTCAGCAAGGATATCACATGATTTTATTCTTAAAGAAATGGCAGCCATAGTTGAGAGTCAAAACACACATGGACCTCACATTGTAGACCTCAATGGGCCTGGCCTAATGTGACCTTTTGTCCACTCTTTGGGAAGCCATGCCTGTGAGAGTTCTCCAGAGATTTCATTGAAATGAGCTTCCTCACCATTTAATGTTTGCTGAATGAACTGAAAACCACAGTGCCTCCAACTTCATGCTTGAAAAATGGCTAGATAAATACCATGAAATTTTTGAAATTCCTATGACCAGGTGGCACTGGAGAAACATTGGATGTCCTGTTGCTGATCATGAGTATACCAGACAGTGCCTTGATTTACTGAGTTTCATGAAAATGGTGTAGAACAGAGATGCCAGAAATTTGGAGCCTGCTGAGTAGTGGGTCTAGAGCAGTGGTGGGGAGGTGTTTGCTAAAAAATCCGTGGTAGGGCCATGTGGATCTACCATAGGATTCCAAATGGCTTGTAACTGACATGGTGCAGCCAACAGACCCTTATATGTAAAGGCATCTTGTTACATGGAGAGTTTTCAGAGGAAAATTAAGAATCAGGTTGATATGGACAAGGGGGCAATGGGGCAAGCTGTGAGAGATAGGAGCCTAGTTGGTGCATTCTCTTGCAGACCCTGACCCACCACACGTGACAGAACTCCCTCCAGCACTGTGTCCCCGGTTAGCTCCTAGTATTTCGTGAAACAAATATCAAACTCACAGTGCAGCAGCAAAAACACCACAAAAAGTGGAAGAGGACCAAATGGCTTCACAGTCCACACAGGGAGACACTTAGTCCCCAATGGCCTCAGTTTACCTACAAAGAGAGGATTCAGCACTGCTTCACCTTGTTCATTGGAAAATAAGAAACCATGTCCTCCAGGTCACATAGATGCAGACCCAGCTTTGATGTTCTCACTACAGAGGAAGCCAAATCTTCTGAAAACAACATATATTTCAAGTGTGGAAGCTCAGAGGCAGTTTCTCAAAAAGTTTTTAGGCCAGCAGAGCTCCATGTTTGTGGAGTGTTTACCCTGTCCCTTAGTTTTGGAAACTCCTCTACCACCTCCAAGGTTGTGAACTCCTGAGCATTTTCCATTCCAGATATGTATTCACTGATTTTGTAACTCTTCTCATCTAATTGTGTCTTACTTGGGGTGAAGGTAATGTCAAGGCATTGTTCTGGATGAGAGCGGGAGGATATTTGTGCAGCATATATTTACATACACATTGGATTCATTTTCCAATTTTCCATTCGAAATACTGAATCCCTGACACTAACCCATACCTAGTAGACTCAGACTATTCATCCTAATATAATGGAGAAAATTAACCCAACACATTAGAAATACAAGTACTTCAGAGGAGACATGTTGTATAGTTGGACTTGACATTTGCATTATATAAGGTAGGAGTTATAAATCTAGTCAAATTTATTTGAAATATTCTCCATGTGTTTTAAACTGAACAAATATGTGAATTCTTGTTTCCTTTTTCTGTAGTCTATTCACACATGTATATTTATATGCATATATAGAATCCTACCAGGTATCACACGTACATTTTTGTGAGGTGGCTGTCTTGGCAGATACAAATTGTGAGAAGAGTTCACTCCTCCTAAATGCTGTTGGAAATGAAAATTCAACTTATAGGAGAGCGTCCTAGTAGAACAACATTATACATTAACTCATGTTCAGTAAAATAAATATTTTTGCATTTGTGGATGATACATATTTACTGATGAATTTCGATTGGCATTTATATTGGTACTTTTTAATGTCTCTGAGTTGTGTGTGTGTGTGTGTGTGTGTGTGTGTGTGTGTGTATAGATATAGATATAGATATAGATATACTCTCCAAATTTTTCAAAATATGAAATATATGTGTCTAATATACACTCTCTAAATTCATTCATGTTCATGTATGTGGATTTATAATCCACTTTTCACAAGATGATAATAAGAAATATTCATCCACCTGAAATACATATTTGTTTCCTAGTACTGAAAACTAACTTCAGTGAATGGTGCATACAAATTTTAATTTTTCTACAGTAACTGACCCAGTCTAACATCAATGCAAGTAGACTCCTATGGGACATGATATGTAATGTGTCATTCATTTGTATTCGACACTGGTACATTATTGTTTCTTCAGTTTTTGCACATCACAGGATATACATTTCATCCACAAGTTCACAAATTAATAAGCATTTGTTTCAACTTTCACCACTTCTTGCTTCAGAACACATGTATTGTCAGGGTTTCTTGACTGGTCTGTTCGTGAGACTTCTTTCCAAACACATTATTTTGAATTTCCATAATCATTTTGAAGCAAAACTCACACAATCTTCATGATAAACCAAAACACAAATATTTCCATTACATATATACCTGGTTGGAATGAATGATTGTATATCAATATACGATTTCCTTTAATTTTTCAGATATCAGTTCAATTCATTATTTAAAGTTCAAAAAAGTTATATTTTTTATTCACTGTATGGTCTATTCATGCTTTTTCTCTATGTTCCTAGAAACAGGGTACACCTCTTTGTACCCCCGATTCTCATTTTACATCTTCAATATATTGCTCCCAGAAATGGTGAAAGAAATACTCATGTCACCTCATTATCACAGTAATATTCTGGACAAAAAATGGAAAGGTCACACTTATGATTGTACCAAAGCCTAAATGGAAAGTGGACATGGATTTCTAAAAACATCCATGTCCAGGTTGCCTAATGCTGTCAATTGTCAATCCTATTGGTGACTACATATTTGTTTTTTTCCTAATTTATATATTCAAACTCAACCCTGTTGAAAATGTCTAATTCTATCACTCACTTTATACTTTGCCTGATTTCGAAATGTTTCTATTGATATCTGCTTTTCTACATATTTTCCCCAGTTCAACATAGTGACTGACTCTTCATATGTGCTGACATTTACATTCACTCAATAACCGAAAATCTATTGCTAAAGAACTTTTGGTCCAAATCCTATGCTCACTCTTCTTCCTAAACCTACAGACTATCTTCCTAATCCTACTGAATATCCCTTTTTGACTGGATGTTCTCTTCTAAATTCAATCATCCAATGTACAAGGTCCTATGCCATTGTATATCGAATTATCTGAGGCATCTTTGCAGAACATCATTCAAAGCTAAGTATCCCATTCAAGGGCAAAACCCATCTGGGCTTCAAATCATACCTAGATTTCTGTTTTCCTACTTATATTTCACCTCTATATTCTTGTAAATATTGCAGGTTACCAATACCATTATTCATCACACAGAATCACTCGTAACCCAAATCAAACCTGTTTTTAACCCCAAGTATACACTGTTCCCTCAATCATTTTACAGAAGAGCAGGGACAGAGTGGTTCTTACAATACAGGAAAGTTGGGGACCTTCCACCTGATGAGAAACTCAAATGTCCATGAACAAAGGATACCTGGAGAAGTTCTAGGCAGGTATGAAGCACCTGAGAGAGCAAAAGTCATCTTCCATGGCAAACAACCTGGTCAGGATGAAGGGATGTGTCTGAATCTGCCTCTCTCTCCTCTTATTGTACAGAAGATGGACCGAACCAGGGATGAGTGGAGAGCTGTTCCCGGGTGCCAATGGTGATATACATTCTACCTTATGAAAGTGTCACAGGAAGTAGGGGCAACCTCCATCTTATGTAACCCTTGGAAGCAACTGTTAGGACAAAGTGGTTGCCAAGGCAGTGACCTCATTCAGTTCCAAAGAATGTGACATACCTCATTTCCTTGGTGATGGAACTCTCTGAACTTGGTATCGAAGAAGCCAGGCACCCAGAGGCAGTCCCAGTCCCAGGCCCAGTGGGCTCACTTGTTTGGATTTACCAAGGACAGAGTCAGTTTTCTTGGTACCTAATGATGTGAGGATGGCCAAATGCCAGGAGAGCTCTGAAGATGGACCCTTCCTGAGAAAACAGGTAGTGGCTAACCACTTTTTCCTGACATCTTCACAGAGTTGGTCAAGGAAACAAGATCTGAGAGAAGACAGGCCATTTCGGGGGAACATAGTATGGCCCACCAGTCAGAGGACACTCCGGATAGTCACAGACCTACTTGGGGGAAGGAGGTGCCTTTGTGGGAGTGGGTGTGGGTTTGTTGTTTTGTCTCATGTTCTGAGAATAGATAGAAAAGGCGGTTTGTTTGGTTTGGAGTGGACAGTTTCTAGTAAGTCATTTGACACGGCGAGTGTTTCTGTTTCTGTGTATCCCACTGTGTCCGTTGTTGTAGACATTAGAAAAGAGAATGCATTAATGGATGTGTCCTGTCTAGTATAAATCTTCCCATGCCCAATATATGAATGGACTGCAGCTTGTCTTATCGAAGTGCAACACCTGCTATCTTTCTAAGTTGTAGTTTTCTTCCTGAATTCTGGCCACTCTCCAGAATAGGCTCATGGATTTATGTCCAAAATATGTACCACCTCCAAGCTCTGTGACATGGCCATGTACTGGATAGCTGAAGAGAATGGCGAGCATCAAAGAAAACTCAGATATCAGTGTGACAAGGAAAGTCTCAGTGCAGAAACCCTGCTTTGGGCCTTTTGCTTACTTATTGTTGTGTTGCACTGAATGTCAGGAAGGTCTTTGCCTCAGGCCACCCCTTCGTGAAGCCTGAAGAAAACAGTTTTCAAATGGAAATGAATGGGCCTCACCTGTGGCTCTTTATCAGCCTCTTGGACCTGTGTGGCTGTGACTTAGATTCTCAGCACCTGATGGATCTTAAGAATGATCCCACGTGAGCTTCCAAAACCAAAATGGCAAAAAATATCATTCATTGTGGATGAAGTCTCTTGCCTTCCTCTGTTAGGTTCCTGCACTCCATCAAATGACAATAGGGATTCTTTGGGTCAAATGAGTTCTTCAAAGCCCTGCAGAGGTGCTTGTGTTTTCGCATGACTCTAAATCACCTAAAGAATCGATACCTAAAATCAGTAGGCCTCAAATTGGAGAAACAAAGAAGTATTAACAGCAGGCTTATTTCTTCGCTCCTGTTTCAGAGAAACGGTGTCCAGGCTACCCTGACTTTAGGCAAATGAGGGGCAAACG
Source organism: Callospermophilus lateralis (assembly GCF_048772815.1). Lineage (NCBI taxonomy): Eukaryota > Metazoa > Chordata > Mammalia > Rodentia > Sciuridae > Callospermophilus > Callospermophilus lateralis. The sequence goes on along the minus strand of NW_027511980.1, from coordinate 531,654 downwards.
AGCTGATTTTGGACACTGTCTTGGGCTGCGCCCCTCATGGAAACCTCCAGCCAGAGGTTAAGATGATTGACTATATGGAATAAGATGAAGGCCATGTGGGAGTGTTTTGGTTTTAATTTTGGTCATTTGTGTTGCATTGGAAAAAATGACTGGGTCCACGTGAGCTTGAACTCTGGTGTGATTCCCCTTAGAGACTGGGTTTTGGAACTGAACTCAGAGAAGCATTGCCATGAATTTTGTTAGGATTTTAAGAGGCCACGCATGAAAGTCGCTCTTGGAAACTGAGACCTAGGCCCCCGGTGGATTTCCACAGAGGCCTGGGAATCTCAGCAAGGATATCACATGATTTTATTCTTAAAGAAATGGCAGCCATAGTTGAGAGTCAAAACACACATGGACCTCACATTGTAGACCTCAATGGGCCTCGCCTAATGTGACCTTTTGTCCACTCTTTGGGAAGCCGTGCCTGTGAGAGTTCTCCAGAGATTTCATTGAAATGAGCTTCCTCACCATTTAATGTTTGCTGAATGAACTGAAAACCACAGTGCCTCCAAATTCATGGTTGAAAAATGGCTAGATAAATACCATGAAATTTTTGAAATTCCTATGACCAGGTGGCACTGGAGAAACATTGGATGTCCTGTTGCTGATCATGAGTATACCAGACAGTGCCTTGATTTACTGAGTTTCATGAAAATGGTGTAGAACAGAGATGCCAGAAATTTGGAGCCTGCTGAGTAGTGGGTCTAGAGCAGTGGTGGGGAGGTGTTTGATAAAACATCCGTGGTAGGGCCATGTGGATCTACCATTGGATTCCAAATGGCTTGTAACTGACATGGTGCAGCCAACAGACGCTTATATGTAAAGGCATCTTGTTATATGGAGAGTTTTCAGAGGAAAATTAAGAATCAGGTTGATATGGACAAGGGGGCAATGGGGCAAGCTGTGAGAGATAGGAGCCTAGTTGGTGCATTCTCTTGCAGACCCTGACCCACCACACGTGACAGAACTCCCTCCAGCACTGTGTCCCAGTTTAGCTCCTAGTATTTCGTGAAACAAATACCAAACTCACAGTGCAGCAGCAAAAACACCACAAAAAGTGGAAGAGGACCAAATGGCTTCACAGTCCACACGGGGAGACACTTAGTCCCCAGTGGCCTCAGTTTACCTACAAAGAGAGGATTAAGCACTGCTTCATCTTGTTCATTGGAAAATAAGAAACCATGTCCTCCAGGTCACATAGATGCAGACCCAGCTTTGATGGTCTCACTACAGAGGAATCCAAATCTCCTGAAAACTACATATATTTCAAGTGTGGAAGCTCAGAGGCAGTTTCTCAAAAAGTTTTAGGCCAGCAGAGCTCCATGTTTGTGGAGTGTTTACCCTGTCCATTAGTTTTGGAAACTCCTCTACCACCTCCAAGGTTGTGAACTCCTGAGCATTTTCCATTCCAGATATGTATTCTCTGATTTTGTAACTCTTCTCCTCTAATTGTGTCTTACTTGGGGTGAAGGTAATGTCAAGGCATTGTTCTGGATGAGAGCGGGAGGATATTTGTGCAGCATATTTTTACATACACATTGGATTCATTTTCCAAATTTCCATTCGAAGTACTGAATCCCTGACACTAACCCATACCTAGTAGACTCAGACAATTCATCCTAATATAATGGAGAAAATTAGCCCAACACATTAGAAATACAAGTTCTTCAGAGGAGACATGTTGTATAGTTGGACTTGACATTTGCATTATATAAGGTAGGAGTTATAAATCTAGTCAAATTTATTTGAAATATTCTCCATGTGTTTTTAAGCTTAACAAATATGTGAATTCTTATTTCCCTTTTCTGTAGCCTATTCACACATGTATATTTATATGCATATATAGAATCCTACCAGGTATCACACGTACATTTTTGTGAGGTGGCTGTCTTGGCAGATACAAATTGTGAGAAGAGTTCACTCCTCCTAAATGCTGTTGGAAATGAAAATTCAACCTATAGGAGAGCGTCCTAGTAGAACAACATTATACATTAACTCATGTTCATTAAAATAAATATTTTTGCATTTGTGGATGATACATATTTACTGATGAATTTCGATTGGCATTTATATTGGTACTTTTTAATGTCTGTGAGTGTTGTGTGTGTGTGTGTGTATATACAGATATAGATATAGATATACTCTGCAAATTTTTCAAAATATGAAATATATGTGTCTAATATACACTCTCTAAATTCATTCATGTTCATGTATGTGGATTTATAATCCACTTTTCACAAGATTATAATCAGAAATATTCATCCACCTGAAATACATATTTGTTTCCTAGTACTGAAAACTAACTTCAGTGAATGGTGCATACAAATCCTAATTATTCTACAGTAACTGACCCAGTCTAACATCAATGCAAGTAGACTCCTATGGGACATGATATGTAATTTGTCATTCATTTGTATTCGACACTGGTACATTATTGTTTCTTCAGTTTTTGCACATCACAGGATATACATTTCATCCACAAGTTCACAAATTAATAAGCATTTGTTTCAACTTTAACCACTTCTTGCTTCAGAACACATGTATTGTCAGGGTATTCTTGACTGGTCTTTTCATGAGACTTCTTTCCAAACACATTATTTTGAATTTCCATAATCATTTTGAAGCAAAACTCACACACTCTTTATGATAAACCTAAACACAAATATTTCCATTACATATATACCTGGTTGGAATGAATGATTGTATATCAATATACGATTTCCTTTAATTTTTCAGATATCAGTTCAATGCATTATTTAAAGTTCAAAAAAGTTATATTATTTATTCACAGTATGGTCTATTCATGCTTTTTCTCTATGTTCCTAGAAACAGGGTACACCTCTTTGTACCCCCGATTCTCATTTTACACCTTCAATATATTGCTCCCAGAAATGGTGAAAGAAATACACATGTCACCTCATTATCACAGTAATATTCTGGACAAAAAATGGAAAGGTCACACTTATGATTGTACCAAAGCCTAAATGGAAAGTGAACATGGATTTCTAAAAACATCCATGTCCAGGTTGCCTAATGCTGTCAATTGTCAATCCTATTGGTGACTACATATTTGTTTTTTTCCTAATTTATATATTCAAACTCAACCCTGTTGAAAATGTCTAATTCTATCACTCACTTTATACTTTGCCTGATTTCGTAATGTTTCTATTGATATCTGCTTTTCTACATATTTTCCCCAGTTCAACATAGTGACTGACTCTTCATATGTGCTGACATTTACATTCACTCAACAACCGAAAGTCTATTGCTAAAGAACTTTTGGTCCAAATCCTATACTCACTCTTCTTCCTAAACCTACCGACTATCTTCCTAATCCTACTGAATATCCCTTTTTGACTGGATGTTCTCTTCTAAATTCAATCATCCAATGTACAAGGTCCTATGCCATTGTATATGGAATTATCTGAGGCATCTTTGCAGAACATCATTCAAAGCTAAGTATCCCAATCAAGGGCAAAACCCTTCTGGGCTTCAAATCATACCTAGATTTCTGTTTTCCTACTTATATTTCACCTCTATATTCTTGTAAATATTGCAGGTTCCCAATACCATTATTCATCACACAGAATCACTCGTAATCCAAATCAAACCTGTTTTTAACCCCAAGTATACACTGTTCCCTCAATCATTTTACAGAAGAGCAGAGACAGAGTGGTTCTTACAATACAGGAAAGTTGGGGACCTTCAACCTGATGAGAACCTCAAATGTCCATGCACAAATGGTACCTGGAGAAGTTGTAGGCAGGTATGAAGCACCTGAGAGAGCAAAAGTCATCTTCCATGGCAAACAACCTGGTCAGGATGAAGGGATGTGTCTGAATCTGCCTCTCTCTCTTCTTATTGTACAGAAGATGGACCAAACCAGGGCTGAGTGGAGAGCTGTTCCCGGGTGCCAATGGTGATATACATTCTACCTTATGAAAGTGTCACAGGAAGTTCTGGCAACCTCCATCTTATGTTACCCTTGGAAGCAACTGTTAGGACAAAGTGGTTGCCAAGGCAGTGACCTCATTCAGTTCCAAAGAATGTGAAATACCTCATTTCCTTTGTGATGGAACTCTCTGAACTTGGTATCCAAGAAGCCAGACACCCAGAGGCAGTCCCAGTCCCAGTCCCAGTGGGCTCACTTGTTTGGATTTACCAAGGACAGAGTCAGTTTTCTTGGTACCTAATGATGTGAGGATGGCCAAATGCCAGGAGAGCTCTGAAGATGGACCTTTCCTGAGAAAACAGGTAGTGGCTAACCACTTTTTCCTGACGTCTTCACAGAGTTGGTCAAGGAATCAAGATCTGAGAGAAGACAGGCCATTTCGGGGGAACATAGTGTGGCCCACCAGTCAGAGGACACTCCGGATAGTCACAGACGTACTTGGGGGAAGGAGGTGCCTTTGTGGGAGTGGGTGTGGGTTTGTTGTTTTGTCTCATGTTCTGAGAATAGATAGAAAAGGCGGTTTGTTTGGTTTGGAGTGGACAGTTTCTAGTAAGTCATTTGACATGGCGAGTGTTTCTCTTTCTGTGTATCCCACTGTGTCCGTTGTTGTAGACATTAGAAAAGAGAATGCATTAATGGATGTGTCCTGTCTAGTATAAATCTTCCCATAATTCATCCTGCCCAATATATGAATGGACTGCAGCTTGTCTTATCAATGTGCAACACCTGCTATCTTTCTAAGTTGTTGTTTGCTTCCTGAATTCTGGCCACTCTCCAGAATAGGCTCATGGATTTGTGTACAAAATATGTACCACCTCCAAGCTCTGTGACATGGCCATGTACTGGATAGCTGAAGAGAATGGCGAGCATCTCAAAAAACTCAGATATCAGTGTGACCAGGAAAGTCTCAGTGCAGAAACCCTGCTTTGGGCCTTTTGCTTACTTATTGTTGTGTTGCACTGAATGTCAGGAAGGTCTTTGCCTCAGGCCACCCCTTTGTGAAGCCTGAAGAAAACAGTTTTCAAATGGAAATGAATGGGCCTCACCTGTGGCTCTTTATCAGCCTCTTGGACCTGTGTGTGGCTGTGACTTAGATTCTCAGCACCTGATGGATCTTAAGAATGATCCCACGTGAGCTTCCAAAACCAAAATGGCAAAAAATATCATTCATTGTGGATGAAGTCTCTTGCCTTCCTCTGTTAGGTTCCTGCACTCCATCAAATGACAATAGGGATTCTTTGGGTCAAATGAGTTCTTCAAAGCCCTGCAGAGGTGCTTGTGTTTTCGCATGACTCTAAATCACCTAAAGAATCGATACCTAAAATCAGTAGGCCTCAAATTGGAGAAACAAAGAAGTATTAACGGCAGGCTTATTTGTTCGCTCCTGTTTCAGAGAAACGGTGTCCAGGCTACCCTGACTTTAGGCAAATGAGGGGCAAACGAGCTGATTTTGGACACTGTCTTGGGCTGCGCCCCTCATGGAAACCTCCAGCCAGAGGTTAAGATGATTGACTATATGGAATAAGATGAAGGCCATGTGGGAGTGTTTTGGTTTTAATTTTGGTCATTTGTGTTGCATTGGAAAAAATGACTGGGTCCACGTGAGCTTGAACTCTGGTGTGATTCCCCTTAGAGACTGGGTTTTGGAACTGAACTCAGAGAAGCATTGCCATGAATTTTGTTGGGATTTTAAGAGGCCACGCATGAAAGTCGCTCTTGGAAACTGAGACCTAGGCCCCGGGTGGATTTCCACAGAGGCCTGGGAATCTCAGCAAGGATATCACATGATTTTATTCTTAAAGAAATGGCAGCCATAGTTGAGAGTCAAAACACACATGGACCTCACATTGTAGACCTCAATGGGCCTGGCCTAATGTGACCTTTTGTCCACTCTTTGGGAAGCCGTGCCTGTGAGAGTTCTCCAGAGAGTTCATTGAAATGAGCTTCCTCACCATTTAATGTTTGCTGAATGAACTGAAACCCACAGTGCCTCCAACTTCATGCTTGAAAAATGGCTAGATAAATACCATGAAATTTTTGAAATTCCTATGACCAGGTGGCACTGGAGAAACATTGGATGTCCTGTTGCTGATCATGAGTATACCAGACAGTGCCTTGATTTACTGAGTTTCATGAAAATGGTGTAGAACAGAGATGCCAGAAATTTGGAGCCTGCTGAGTAGTGGGTCTAGAGCAGTGGTGGGGAGGTGTTTGCTAAAAAATCCGTGGTAGGGCCATGTGGATCTACCATAGGATTCCAAATGCCTTGTAACTGACATGGTGCAGCCAACAGACCCTTATATGTAAAGGCATCTTGTTATATGGAGAGTTTTCAAAGGAAAATTAAGAATTAGGTTGATATGGACAAGGGGGCAATGGGGCAAGCTGTGAGAGATAGGAGCCTAGTTGGTGCATTCTCTTGCAGACCCTGACCCACCACACGTGACAGAACTCCCTCCAGCACTGTGTCCCAGTTTAGCTCCTAGTATTTCGTGAAACAAATACCAAACTCACAGAGCAGCAGCAAAAACACCACAAAAAGTGCAAGAGGACCAAATGGCTTCACAGTCCACACGGGGAGACACTTAGTCCCCAGTGGCCTCAGTTTACCTACAAAGAGAGGATTCAGCACTGCTTCATCTTGTTCATTGGAAAATAAGAAACCATGTCCTCCAGGTCACATAGATGCAGACCCAGCTTTGATGGTCTCACTACAGAGGAAGCCAAATCTCCTGAAAACAACATATATTTCAAGTGTGGAAGCTCAGAGGCAGTTTCTCAAAAAGTTTTTAGGCCAGCAGAGCTCCATGTTTGTGGAGTGTTTACCCTGTCCCTTAGTTTTGGAAACTCCTCTACCACCTCCAAGGTTGTGAACTCCTGAGCATTTTCCATTCCAGATATGTATTCACTGATTTTGTAACTCTTCTCCTCTAATTGTGTCTTACTTGGGGTGAAGGTAATGTCAAGGCATTGTTCTGGATGAGAGCGGGAGGATATTTGTGCAGCATATTTTTACATACACATTGGATTCATTTTCCAAATTTCCATTCGAAGTACTGAATCCCTGACACTAACCCATACCTAGTAGACTCAGACTATTCATCCTAATATAATGGAGAAAATTAGCCCAACACATTAGAAATACAAGTACTTCAGAGGAGACATGTTGTATAGTTGGACTTGACATTTGCATTATATAAGGTAGGAGTTATAAATCTAGTCAAATTTATTTGAAATATTCTCCATGTGTTTTTAAGCTTAACAAATATGTGAATTCTTATTTCCCTTTTCTGTAGCCTATTCACACATGTATATTTATATGCATATATAGAATCCTACCAGGTATCACACGTACATTTTTGTGAGGTGGCTGTCTTGGCAGATACAAATTGTGAGAAGAGTTCACTCCTCCTAAATGCTGTTGGAAATGAAAATTCAACCTATAGGAGAGCGTCCTAGTAGAACAACATTATACATTAACTCATGTTCAGTAAAATAAATATTTTTGCATTTGTGGATGATACATATTTACTGATGAATTTCGATTGGCATTTATATTGGTACTTTTTAATGTCTGTGAGTGTTGTGTGTGTGTGTGTGTGTATATACAGATATAGATATAGATATACTCTGCAAATTTTTCAAAATATGAAATATATGTGTCTAATATACACTCTCTAAATTCATTCATGTTCATGTATGTGGATTTATAATCCACTTTTCACAAGATTATAATCAGAAATATTCATCCACCTGAAATACATATTTGTTTCCTAGTACTGAAAACTAACTTCAGTGAATGGTGCATACAAATCCTAATTATTCTACAGTAACTGACCCAGTCTAACATCAATGCAAGTAGACTCCTATGGGACATGATATGTAATTTGTCATTCATTTGTATTCGACACTGGTACATTATTGTTTCTTCAGTTTTTGCACATCACAGGATATACATTTCATCCACAAGTTCACAAATTAATAAGCATTTGTTTCAACTTTAACCACTTCTTGCTTCAGAACACATGTATTGTCAGGGTATTCTTGACTGGTCTTTTCATGAGACTTCTTTCCAAACACATTATTTTGAATTTCCATAATCATTTTGAAGCAAAACTCACACACTCTTTATGATAAACCTAAACACAAATATTTCCATTACATATATACCTGGTTGGAATGAATGATTGTATATCAATATACGATTTCCTTTAATTTTTCAGATATCAGTTCAATTCATTATTTAAAGTTCAAAAAAGTTATATTATTTATTCACAGTATGGTCTATTCATGCTTTTTCTCTATGTTCCTAGAAACAGGGTACACCTCTTTGTACCCCCGATTCTCAATTTACATCTTCAATATATTGCTCCCAGAAATGGTGAAAGAAATACTCATGTCACCTCATTATCACAGTAATATTCTGGACAAAAAATGGAAAGGTCACACTTATGATTGCACCAAAGCCTAAATGGAAAGTGAACATGGATTTCTAAAAACATCCATGTCCAGGTTGCCTAATGCTGTCAATTGTCAATCCTATTGGTGACTACATATTTGTTTTTTTCCTAATTTATATATTCAAACTCAACCCTGTTGAAAATGTCTAATTCTATCACTCACTTTATACTTTGCCTGATTTCGTAATGTTTCTATTGATATCTGCTTTTCTACATATTTTCCCCAGTTCAACATAGTGACTGACTCTTCATATGTGCTGACATTTACATTCACTCAACAACCGAAAGTCTATTGCTAAAGAACTTTTGGTCCAAATCCTATACTCACTCTTCTTCCTAAACCTACCGTCTATCTTCCTAATCCTACTGAATATCCCTTTTTGACTGGATGTTCTCTTCTAAATTCAATCATCCAATGTACAAGGTCCTATGCCATTGTATATGGAATTATCTGAGGCATCTTTGCAGAACATCATTCAAAGCTAAGTATCCCAATCAAGGGCAAAACCCTTCTGGGCTTCAAATCATACCTAGATTTCTGTTTTCCTACTTATATTTCACCTCTATATTCTTGTAAATATTGCAGGTTCCCAATACCATTATTCATCACACAGAATCACTCGTAATCCAAATCAAACCTGTTTTTAACCACAAGTATACACTGTTCCCTCAATCATTTTACAGAAGAGCAGAGACAGAGTGGTTCTTACAATACAGGAAAGTTGGGGACCTTCAACCTGATGAGAACCTCAAATGTCCATGCACAAATGGTACCTGGAGAAGTTGTAGGCAGGTATGAAGCACCTGAGAGAGCAAAAGTCATCTTCCATGGCAAACAACCTGGTCAGGATGAAGGGATGTGTCTGAATCTGCATCTCTCTCTTCTTATTGTACAGAAGATGGACCAAACCAGGGCTGAGTGGAGAGCTGTTCCCGGGTGCCAATGGTGATATACATTCTACCTTATGAAAGTGTCACAGGAAGTTCTGGCAACCTCCATCTTATGTTACCCTTGGAAGCAACTGTTAGGACAAAGTGGTTGCCAAGGCAGTGACCTCATTCAGTTCCAAAGAATGTGAAATACCTCATTTCCTTGGTGATGGAACTCTCTGAACTTGGTATCCAAGAAGCCAGACACCCAGAGGCAGTCCCAGTCCCAGTCCCAGTGGGCTCACTTGTTTGGATTTACCAAGGACAGAGTCAGTTTTCTTGGTACCTAATGATGTGAGGATGGCCAAATGCCAGGAGAGCTCTGAAGATGGACCTTTCCTGAGAAAACAGGTAGTGGCTAACCACTTTTTCCTGACGTCTTCACAGAGTTGGTCAAGGAATCAAGATCTGAGAGAAGACAGGCCATTTCGGGGGAACATAGTATGGCCCACCAGTCAGAGGACACTCCGGATAGTCACAGACGTACTTGGGGGAAGGAGGTGCCTTTGTGGGAGTGGGTGTGGGTTTGTTGTTTTGTCTCATGTTCTGAGAATAGATAGAAAAGGCGGTTTGTTTGGTTTGGAGTGGACAGTTTCTAGTAAGTCATTTGACATGGCGAGTGTTTCTCTTTCTGTGTATCCCACTGTGTCCGTTGTTGTAGACATTAGAAAAGAGAATGCATTAATGGATGTGTCCTGTCTAGTATAAATCTTCCCATAATTCATCCTGCCCAATATATGAATGGACTGCAGCTTGTCTTATCAATGTGCAACACCTGCTATCTTTCTAAGTTGTTGTTTGCTTCCTGAATTCTGGCCACTCTCCAGAATAGGCTCATGGATTTGTGTACAAAATATGTACCACCTCCAAGCTCTGTGACATGGAAATGTACTGGATAGCTGAAGAGAATGGCGAGCATCTCAAAAAACTCAGATATCAGTGTGACCAGGAAAGTCTCAGTGCAGAAACCCTGCTTTGGGCCTTTTGCTTACTTATTGTTGTGTTGCACTGAATGTCAGGAAGGTCTTTGCCTCAGGCCACCCCTTTGTGAAGCCTGAAGAAAACAGTTTTCAAATGGAAATGAATGGGCCTCACCTGTGGCTCTTTATCAGCCTCTTGGACCTGTGTGTGGCTGTGACTTAGATTCTCAGCACCTGATGGATCTTAAGAATGATCCCACGTGAGCTTCCAAAACCAAAATGGCAAAAAATATCATTCATTGTGGATGAAGTCTCTTGCCTTCCTCTGTTAGGTTCCTGCACTCCATCAAATGACAATAGGGATTCTTTGGGTCAAATGAGTTCTTCAAAGCCCTGCAGAGGTGCTTGTGTTTTCGCATGACTCTAAATCACCTAAAGAATCGATACCTAAAATCAGTAGGCCTCAAATTGGAGAAACAAAGAAGTATTAATGGCAGGCTTACTTGTTCGCTCCTGTTTCAGAGAAACGGTGTCCAGGCTACCCTGACTTTAGGCAAATGAGGGGCAAACGAGCTGATTTTGGACACTGTCTTGGGCTGCGCCCCTCATGGAAACCTCCAGCCAGAGGTTAAGATGATTGACTATATGGAATAAGATGAAGGCCATGTGGGAGTGTTTTGGTTTTAATTTTGGTCATTTGTGTTGCATTGGAAAAAATGACTGGGTCCACGTGAGCTTGAACTCTGGTGTGATTCCCCTTAGAGACTGGGTTTTGGAACTGAACTCAGAGAAGCATTGCCATGAATTTTGTTGGGATTTTAAGAGGCCACGCATGAAAGTCGCTCTTGGAAACTGAGACCTAGGCCCCGGGTGGATTTCCACAGAGGCCTGGGAATCTCAGCAAGGATATCACATGATTTTATTCTTAAAGAAATGGCAGCCATAGTTGAGAGTCAAAACACACATGGACCTCACATTGTAGACCTCAATGGGCCTGGCCTAATGTGACCTTTTGTCCACTCTTTGGGAAGCCGTGCCTGTGAGAGTTCTCCAGAGATTTCATTGAAATGAGCTTCCTCACCATTTAATGTTTGCTGAATGAACTGAAACCCACAGTGCCTCCAACTTCATGCTTGAAAAATGGCTAGATAAATACCATGAAATTTTTGAAATTCCTATGACCAGGTGGCACTGGAGAAACATTGGATGTCCTGTTGCTGATCATGAGTATACCAGACAGTGCCTTGATTTACTGAGTTTCATGAAAATGGTGTAGAACAGAGATGCCAGAAATTTGGAGCCTGCTGAGTAGTGGGTCTAGAGCAGTGGTGGGGAGGTGTTTGCTAAAAAATCCGTGGTAGGGCCATGTGGATCTACCATAGGATTCCAAATGCCTTGTAACTGACATGGTGCAGCCAACAGACCCTTATATGTAAAGGCATCTTGTTATATGGAGAGTTTTCAGAGGAAAATTAAGAATCAGGTTGATATGGACAAGGGGGCAATGGGGCAAGCTGTGAGAGATAGGAGCCTAGTTGGTGCATTCTCTTGCAGACCCTGACCCACCACACGTGACAGAACTCCCTCCAGCACTGTGTCCCAGTTTAGCTCCTAGTATTTCGTGAAACAAATACCAAACTCACAGAGCAGCAGCAAAAACACCACAAAAAGTGCAAGAGGACCAAATGGCTTCACAGTCCACACGGGGAGACACTTAGTCCCCAGTGGCCTCAGTTTACCTACAAAGAGAGGATTCAGCACTGCTTCATCTTGTTCATTGGAAAATAAGAAACCATGTCCTCCAGGTCACATAGATGCAGACCCAGCTTTGATGGTCTCACTACAGAGGAAGCCAAATCTCCTGAAAACAACATATATTTCAAGTGTGGAAGCTCAGAGGCAGTTTCTCAAAAAGTTTTTAGGCCAGCAGAGCTCCATGTTTGTGGAGTGTTTACCCTGTCCCTTAGTTTTGGAAACTCATCTACCACCTCCAAGGTTGTGAACTCCTGAGCATTTTCCATTCCAGATATGTATTCACTGATTTTGTAACTCTTCTCCTCTAATTGTGTCTTACTTGGGGTGAAGGTAATGTCAAGGCATTGTTCTGGATGAGAGCGGGAGGATATTTGTGCAGCATATTTTTACATACACATTGGATTCATTTTCCAAATTTCCATTCGAAGTACTGAATCCCTGACACTAACCCATACCTAGTAGACTCAGACTATTCATCCTAATATAATGGAGAAAATTAGCCCAACACATTAGAAATACAAGTACTTCAGAGGAGACATGTTGTATAGTTGGACTTGACATTTGCATTATATAAGGTAGGAGTTATAAATCTAGTCAAATTTATTTGAAATATTCTCCATGTGTTTTTAAGCTTAACAAATATGTGAATTCTTATTTCCCTTTTCTGTAGCCTATTCACACATGTATATTTATATGCATATATAGAATCCTACCAGGTATCACACGTACATTTTTGTGAGGTGGCTGTCTTGGCAGATACAAATTGTGAGAAGAGTTCACTCCTCCTAAATGCTGTTGGAAATGAAAATTCAACCTATAGGAGAGCGTCCTAGTAGAACAACATTATACATTAACTCATGTTCAGTAAAATAAATATTTTTGCATTTGTGGATGATACATATTTACTGATGAATTTCGATTGGCATTTATATTGGTACTTTTTAATGTCTGTGAGTGTTGTGTGTGTGTGTGTGTGTATATACAGATATAGATATAGATATACTCTGCAAATTTTTCAAAATATGAAATATATGTGTCTAATATACACTCTCTAAATTCATTCATGTTCATGTATGTGGATTTATAATCCACTTTTCACAAGATTATAATCAGAAATATTCATCCACCTGAAATACATATTTGTTTCCTAGTACTGAAAACTAACTTCAGTGAATGGTGCATACAAATCCTAATTATTCTACAGTAACTGACCCAGTCTAACATCAATGCAAGTAGACTCCTATGGGACATGATATGTAATTTGTCATTCATTTGTATTCGACACTGGTACATTATTGTTTCTTCAGTTTTTGCACATCACAGGATATACATTTCATCCACAAGTTCACAAATTAATAAGCATTTGTTTCAACTTTAACCACTTCTTGCTTCAGAACACATGTATTGTCAGGGTATTCTTGACTGGTCTTTTCATGAGACTTCTTTCCAAACACATTATTTTGAATTTCCATAATCATTTTGAAGCAAAACTCACACACTCTTTATGATAAACCTAAACACAAATATTTCCATTACATATATACCTGGTTGGAATGAATGATTGTATATCAATATACGATTTCCTTTAATTTTTCAGATATCAGTTCAATTCATTATTTAAAGTTCAAAAAAGTTATATTATTTATTCACAGTATGGTCTATTCATGCTTTTTCTCTATGTTCCTAGAAACAGGGTACACCTCTTTGTACCCCCGATTCTCATTTTACATCTTCAATATATTGCTCCCAGAAATGGTGAAAGAAATACTCATGTCACCTCATTATCACAGTAATATTCTAGACAAAAAATGGAAAGGTCACACTTATGATTGTACCAAAGCCTAAATGGAAAGTGAACATGGATTTCTAAAAACATCCATGTCCAGGTTGCCTAATGCTGTCAATTGTCAATCCTATTGGTGACTACATATTTGTTTTTTTTCCTAATTTATATATTCAAACTCAACCCTGTTGAAAATGTCTAATTCTATCACTCACTTTATACTTTGCCTGATTTCGTAATGTTTCTATTGATATCTGCTTTTCTACATATTTTCCCCAGTTCAACATAGTGACTGACTCTTCATATGTGCTGACATTTACATTCACTCAACAACCGAAAGTCTATTGCTAAAGAACTTTTGGTCCAAATCCTACACTCACTCTTCTTCCTAAACCTACCGACTATCTTCCTAATCCTACTGAATATCCCTTTTTGACTGGATGTTCTCTTCTAAATTCAATCATCCAATGTACAAGGTCCTATGCCATTGTATATGGAATTATCTGAGGCATCTTTGCAGAACATCATTCAAAGCTAAGTATCCCAATCAAGGGCAAAACCCTTCTGGGCTTCAAATCATACCTAGATTTCTGTTTTCCTACTTATATTTCACCTCTATATTCTTGTAAATATTGCAGGTTCCCAATACCATTATTCATCACACAGAATCACTCGTAATCCAAATCAAACCTGTTTTTAACCCCAAGTATACACTGTTCCCTCAATCATTTTACAGAAGAGCAGAGACAGAGTGGTTCTTACAATACAGGAAAGTTGGGGACCTTCAAACTGATGAGAACCTCAAATGTCCATGCACAAATGGTACCTGGAGAAGTTGTAGGCAGGTATGAAGCACCTGAGAGAGCAAAAGTCATCTTCCATGGCAAACAACCTGGTCAGGATGAAGGGATGTGTCTGAATCTGCATCTCTCTCTTCTTATTGTACAGAAGATGGAACAAACCAGGGCTGAGTGGAGAGCTGTTCCCGGGTGCCAATGGTGATATACATTCTACCTTATGAAAGTGTCACAGGAAGTTCTGGCAACCTCCATCTTATGTTACCCTTGGAAGCAACTGTTAGGACAAAGTGGTTGCCAAGGCAGTGACCTCATTCAGTTCCAAAGAATGTGAAATACCTCATTTCCTTGGTGATGGAACTCTCTGAACTTGGTATCCAAGAAGCCAGACACCCAGAGGCAGTCCCAGTCCCAGTCCCAGTGGGCTCACTTGTTTGGATTTACCAAGGACAGAGTCAGTTTTCTTGGTACCTAATGATGTGAGGATGGCCAAATGCCAGGAGAGCTCTGAAGATGGACCTTTCCTGAGAAAACAGGTAGTGGCTAACCACTTTTTCCTGACGTCTTCACAGAGTTGGTCAAGGAATCAAGATCTGAGAGAAGACAGGCCATTTCGGGGGAACATAGTATGGCCCACCAGTCAGAGGACACTCCGGATAGTCACAGACGTACTTGGGGGAAGGAGGTGCCTTTGTGGGAGTGGGTGTGGGTTTGTTGTTTTGTCTCATGTTCTGAGAATAGATAGAAAAGGCGGTTTGTTTGGTTTGGAGTGGACAGTTTCTAGTAAGTCATTTGACATGGCGAGTGTTTCTCTTTCTGTGTATCCCACTGTGTCCGTTGTTGTAGACATTAGAAAAGAGAATGCATTAATGGATGTGTCCTGTCTAGTATAAATCTTCCCATAATTCATCCTGCCCAATATATGAATGGACTGCAGCTTGTCTTATCAATGTGCAACACCTGCTATCTTTCTAAGTTGTTGTTTGCTTCCTGAATTCTGGCCACTCTCCAGAATAGGCTCATGGATTTGTGTACAAAATATGTACCACCTCCAAGCTCTGTGACATGGAAATGTACTGGATAGCTGAAGAGAATGGCGAGCATCTCAAAAAACTCAGATATCAGTGTGACCAGGAAAGTCTCAGTGCAGAAACCCTGCTTTGGGCCTTTTGCTTACTTATTGTTGTGTTGCACTGAATGTCAGGAAGGTCTTTGCCTCAGGCCACCCCTTTGTGAAGCCTGAAGAAAACAGTTTTCAAATGGAAATGAATGGGCCTCACCTGTGGCTCTTTATCAGCCTCTTGGACCTGTGTGTGGCTGTGACTTAGATTCTCAGCACCTGATGGATCTTAAGAATGATCCCACGTGAGCTTCCAAAACCAAAATGGCAAAAAATATCATTCATTGTGGATGAAGTCTCTTGCCTTCCTCTGTTAGGTTCCTGCACTCCATCAAATGACAATAGGGATTCTTTGGGTCAAATGAGTTCTTCAAAGCCCTGCAGAGGTGCTTGTGTTTTCGCATGACTCTAAATCACCTAAAGAATCGATACCTAAAATCAGTAGGCCTCAAATTGGAGAAACAAAGAAGTATTAACGGCAGGCTTATTTGTTCTCTCCTGTTTCAGAGAAACGGTGTCCAGGCTACCCTGACTTTAGGCAAATGAGGGGCAAACGAGCTGATTTTGGACACTGTCTTGGGCTGCGCCCCTCATGGAAACCTCCAGCCAGAGGTTAAGATGATTGACTATATGGAATAAGATGAAGGCCATGTGGGAGTGTTTTGGTTTTAATTTTGGTCATTTGTGTTGCATTGGAAAAAATGACTGGGTCCACGTGAGCTTGAACTCTGGTGTGATTCCCCTTAGAGACTGGGTTTTGGAACTGAACTCAGAGAAGCATTGCCATGAATTTTGTTGGGATTTTAAGAGGCCACGCATGAAAGTCGCTCTTGGAAACTGAGACCTAGGCCCCGGGTGGATTTCCACAGAGGCCTGGGAATCTCAGCAAGGATATCACATGATTTTATTCTTAAAGAAATGGCAGCCATAGTTGAGAGTCAAAACACACATGGACCTCACATTGTAGACCTCAATGGGCCTGGCCTAATGTGACCTTTTGTCCACTCTTTGGGAAGCCGTGCCTGTGAGAGTTCTCCAGAGATTTCATTGAAATGAGCTTCCTCACCATTTAATGTTTGCTGAATGAACTGAAACCCACAGTGCCTCCAACTTCATGCTTGAAAAATGGCTAGATAAATACCATGAAATTTTTGAAATTCCTATGACCAGGTGGCACTGGAGAAACATTGGATGTCCTGTTGCTGATCATGAGTATACCAGACAGTGCCTTGATTTACTGAGTTTCATGAAAATGGTGTAGAACAGAGATGCCAGAAATTTGGAGCCTGCTGAGTAGTGGGTCTAGAGCAGTGGTGGGGAGGTGTTTGCTAAAAAATCCGTGGTAGGGCCATGTGGATCTACCATTGGATTCCAAATGGCTTGTAACTGACATGGTTTAGCCAACAGACCCTTATATGTAAAGGCATCTTGTTATATGGAGAGTTTTCAGAGGAAAATTAAGAATCAGGTTGATATGGACAAGGGGGCAATGGGGCAAGCTGTGAGAGATAGGAGCCTAGTTGGTGCATTCTCTTGCAGACCCTGACCCACCACACGTGACAGAACTCCCTCCAGCACTGTGTCCCAGTTTAGCTCCTAGTATTTCGTGAAACAAATACCAAACTCACAGTGCAGCAGCAAAAACACCACAAAAAGTGGAAGAGGACCAAATGGCTTCACAGTCCACACGGGGAGACACTTAGTCCCCAGTGGCCTCAGTTTACCTACAAAGAGAGGATTCAGCACTGCTTCATCTTGTTCATTGGAAAATAAGAAACCATGTCCTCCAGGTCACATAGATGCAGACCCAGCTTTGATGGTCTCACTACAGAGGAAGCCAAATCTCCTGAAAACAACATATATTTCAAGTGTGGAAGCTCAGAGGCAGTTTCTCAAAAAGTTTTTAGGCCAGCAGAGCTCCATGTTTGTGGAGTGTTTACCCTGTCCCTTAGTTTTGGAAACTCCTCTACCACCTCCAAGGTTGTGAACTCCTGAGCATTTTCCATTCCAGATATGTATTCACTGATTTTGTAACTCTTCTCCTCTAATTGTGTCTTACTTGGGGTGAAGGTAATGTCAAGGCATTGTTCTGGATGAGAGCGGGAGGATATTTGTGCAGCATATTTTTACATACACATTGGATTCATTTTCCAAATTTCCATTCGAAGTACTGAATCCCTGACACTAACCCATACCTAGTAGACTCAGACTATTCATCCTAATATAATGGAGAAAATTAGCCCAACACATTAGAAATACAAGTACTTCAGAGGAAACATGTTGTATAGTTGGACTTGACATTTGCATTATATAAGGTAGGAGTTATAAATCTAGTCAAATTTATTTGAAATATTCTCCATGTGTTTTTAAGCTTAACAAATATGTGAATTCTTATTTCCCTTTTCTGTAGCCTATTCACACATGTATATTTATATGCATATATAGAATCCTACCAGGTATCACACGTACATTTTTGTGAGGTGGCTGTCTTGGCAGATACAAATTGTGAGAAGAGTTCACTCCTCCTAAATGCTGTTGGAAATGAAAATTCAACCTATAGGAGAGCGTCCCAGTAGAACAACATTATACATTAACTCATGTTCAGTTAAATAAATATTTTTGCATTTGTGGATGATACATATTTACTGATGAATTTCGATTGGCATTTATATTGGTACTTTTTAATGTCTGTGAGTGTTGTGTGTGTGTGTGTGTATATACAGATATAGATATAGATATACTCTGCAAATTTTTCAAAATATGAAATATATGTGTCTAATATACACTCTCTAAATTCATTCATGTTCATGTATGTGGATTTATAATCCACTTTTCACAAGATTATAATCAGAAATATTCATCCACCTGAAATACATATTTGTTTCCTAGTACTGAAAACTAACTTCAGTGAATGGTGCATACAAATCCTAATTATTCTACAGTAACTGACCCAGTCTAACATCAATGCAAGTAGACTCCTATGGGACATGATATGTAATTTGTCATTCATTTGTATTCGACACTGGTACATTATTGTTTCTTCAGTTTTTGCACATCACAGGATATACATTTCATCCACAAGTTCACAAATTAATAAGCATTTGTTTCAACTTTCACCACTTCTTGCTTCAGAACACATGTATTGTCAGGGTATTCTTGACTGGTCTTTTCATGAGACTTCTTTCCAAACACATTATTTTGAATTTCCATAATCATTTTGAAGCAAAACTCACACACTCTTTATGATAAACCTAAACACAAATATTTCCATTACATATATACCTGGTTGGAATGAATGATTGTATATCAATATACGATTTCCTTTAATTTTTCAGATATCAGTTCAATTCATTATTTAAAGTTCAAAAAAGTTATATTATTTATTCACAGTATGGTCTATTCATGCTTTTTCTCTATGTTCCTAGAAACTGGGTACACCTCTTTGTACCCCCGATTCTCATTTTACATCTTCAATATATTGCTCCCAGAAATGGTGAAAGAAATACTCATGTCACCTCATTATCACAGTAATATTCTGGACAAAAAATGGAAAGGTCACACTTATGATTGTACCAAAGCCTAAATGGAAAGTGAACATGGATTTCTAAAAACATCCATGTCCAGGTTGCCTAATGCTGTCAATTGTCAATCCTATTGGTGACTACATATTTGTTTTTTTCCTAATTTATATATTCAAACTCAACCCTGTTGAAAATGTCTAATTCTATCACTCACTTTATACTTTGCCTGATTTCGTAATGTTTCTATTGATATCTGCTTTTCTACATATTTTCCCCAGTTCAACATAGTGACTGACTCTTCATATGTGCTGACATTTACATTCACTCAACAACCGAAAGTCTATTGCTAAAGAACTTTTGGTCCAAATCCTACACTCACTCTTCTTCCTAAACCTACCGACTATCTTCCTAATCCTACTGAATATCCCTTTTTGACTGGATGTTCTCTTCTAAATTCAATCATCCAATGTACAAGGTCCTATGCCATTGTATATGGAATTATCTGAGGCATCTTTGCAGAACATCATTCAAAGCTAAGTATCCCAATCAAGGGCAAAACCCTTCTGGGCTTCAAATCATACCTAGATTTCTGTTTTCCTACTTATATTTCACCTCTATATTCTTGTAAATATTGCAGGTTCCCAATACCATTATTCATCACACAGAATCACTCGTAATCCAAATCAAACCTGTTTTTAACCCCAAGTATACACTGTTCCCTCAATCATTTTACAGAAGAGCAGAGACAGAGTGGTTCTTACAATACAGGAAAGTTGGGGACCTTCAACCTGGTGAGAACCTCAAATGTCCATGCACAAATGGTACCTGGAGAAGTTGTAGGCAGGTATGAAGCACCTGAGAGAGCAAAAGTCATCTTCCATGGCAAACAACCTGGTCAGGATGAAGGGATGTGTCTGAATCTGCATCTCTCTCTTCTTATTGTACAGAAGATGGAACAAACCAGGGCTGAGTGGAGAGCTGTTCCCGGGTGCCAATGGTGATATACATTCTACCTTATGAAAGTGTCACAGGAAGTTCTGGCAACCTCCATCTTATGTTACCCTTGGAAGCAACTGTTAGGACAAAGTGGTTGCCAAGGCAGTGACCTCATTCAGTTCCAAAGAATGTGAAATACCTCATTTCCTTGGTGATGGAACTCTCTGAACTTGGTATCCAAGAAGCCAGACACCCAGAGGCAGTCCCAGTCCCAGTCCCAGTGGGCTCACTTGTTTGGATTTACCAAGGACAGAGTCAGTTTTCTTGGTACCTAATGATGTGAGGATGGCCAAATGCCAGGAGAGCTCTGAAGATGGACCTTTCCTGAGAAAACAGGTAGTGGCTAACCACTTTTTCCTGACGTCTTCACAGAGTTGGTCAAGGAATCAAGATCTGAGAGAAGACAGGCCATTTCGGGGGAACATAGTATGGCCCACCAGTCAGAGGACACTCCGGATAGTCACAGACGTACTTGGGGGAAGGAGGTGCCTTTGTGGGAGTGGGTGTGGGTTTGTTGTTTTGTCTCATGTTCTGAGAATAGATAGAAAAGGCGGTTTGTTTGGTTTGGAGTGGACAGTTTCTAGTAAGTCATTTGACATGGCGAGTGTTTCTCTTTCTGTGTATCCCACTGTGTCCGTTGTTGTAGACATTAGAAAAGAGAATGCATTAATGGATGTGTCCTGTCTAGTATAAATCTTCCCATAATTCATCCTGCCCAATATATGAATGGACTGCAGCTTGTCTTATCAATGTGCAACACCTGCTATCTTTCTAAGTTGTTGTTTGCTTCCTGAATTCTGGCCACTCTCCAGAATAGGCTCATGGATTTGTGTACAAAATATGTACCACCTCCAAGCTCTGTGACATGGAAATGTACTGGATAGCTGAAGAGAATGGCGAGCATCTCAAAAAACTCAGATATCAGTGTGACCAGGAAAGTCTCAGTGCAGAAACCCTGCTTTGGGCCTTTTGCTTACTTATTGTTGTGTTGCACTGAATGTCAGGAAGGTCTTTGCCTCAGGCCACCCCTTTGTGAAGCCTGAAGAAAACAGTTTTCAAATGGAAATGAATGGGCCTCACCTGTGGCTCTTTATCAGCCTCTTGGACCTGTGTGTGGCTGTGACTTAGATTCTCAGCACCTGATGGATCTTAAGAATGATCCCACGTGAGCTTCCAAAACCAAAATGGCAAAAAATATCATTCATTGTGGATGAAGTCTCTTGCCTTCCTCTGTTAGGTTCCTGCACTCCATCAAATGACAATAGGGATTCTTTGGGTCAAATGAGTTCTTCAAAGCCCTGCAGAGGTGCTTGTGTTTTCGCATGACTCTAAATCACCTAAAGAATCGATACCTAAAATCAGTAGGCCTCAAATTGGAGAAACAAAGAAGTATTAACGGCAGGCTTATTTGTTCTCTCCTGTTTCAGAGAAACGGTGTCCAGGCTACCCTGACTTTAGGCAAATGAGGGGCAAACGAGCTGATTTTGGACACTGTCTTGGGCTGCGCCCCTCATGGAAACCTCCAGCCAGAGGTTAAGATGATTGACTATATGGAATAAGATGAAGGCCATGTGGGAGTGTTTTGGTTTTAATTTTGGTCATTTGTGTTGCATTGGAAAAAATGACTGGGTCCACGTGAGCTTGAACTCTGGTGTGATTCCCCTTAGAGACTGGGTTTTGGAACTGAACTCAGAGAAGCATTGCCATGAATTTTGTTGGGATTTTAAGAGGCCACGCATGAAAGTCGCTCTTGGAAACTGAGACCTAGGCCCCGGGTGGATTTCCACAGAGGCCTGGGAATCTCAGCAAGGATATCACATGATTTTATTCTTAAAGAAATGGCAGCCATAGTTGAGAGTCAAAACACACATGGACCTCACATTGTAGACCTCAATGGGCCTGGCCTAATGTGACCTTTTGTCCACTCTTTGGGAAGCCGTGCCTGTGAGAGTTCTCCAGAGATTTCATTGAAATGAGCTTCCTCACCATTTAATGTTTGCTGAATGAACTGAAACCCACAGTGCCTCCAACTTCATGCTTGAAAAATGGCTAGATAAATACCATGAAATTTTTGAAATTCCTATGACCAGGTGGCACTGGAGAAACATTGGATGTCCTGTTGCTGATCATGAGTATACCAGACAGTGCCTTGATTTACTGAGTTTCATGAAAATGGTGTAGAACAGAGATGCCAGAAATTTGGAGCCTGCTGAGTAGTGGGTCTAGAGCAGTGGTGGGGAGGTGTTTGCTAAAAAATCCGTGGTAGGGCCATGTGGATCTACCATTGGATTCCAAATGGCTTGTAACTGACATGGTGCAGCCAACAGACCCTTATATGTAAAGGCATCTTGTTATATGGAGAGTTTTCAGAGGAAAATTAAGAATCAGGTTGATATGGACAAGGGGGCAATGGGGCAAGCTGTGAGAGATAGGAGCCTAGTTGGTGCATTCTCTTGCAGACCCTGACCCACCACACGTGACAGAACTCCCTCCAGCACTGTGTCCCAGTTTAGCTCCTAGTATTTCGTGAAACAAATACCAAACTCACAGTGCAGCAGCAAAAACACCACAAAAAGTGGAAGAGGACCAAATGGCTTCACAGTCCACACGGGGAGACACTTAGTCCCCAGTGGCCTCAGTTTACCTACAAAGAGAGGATTCAGCACTGCTTCATCTTGTTCATTGGAAAATAAGAAACCATGTCCTCCAGGTCACATAGATGCAGACCCAGCTTTGATGGTCTCACTACAGAGGAAGCCAAATCTCCTGAAAACAACATATATTTCAAGTGTGGAAGCTCAGAGGCAGTTTCTCAAAAAGTTTTTAGGCCAGCAGAGCTCCATGTTTGTGGAGTGTTTACCCTGTCCCTTAGTTTTGGAAACTCCTCTACCACCTCCAAGGTTGTGAACTCCTGAGCATTTTCCATTCCAGATATGTATTCACTGATTTTGTAACTCTTCTCCTCTAATTGTGTCTTACTTGGGGTGAAGGTAATGTCAAGGCATTGTTCTGGATGAGAGCGGGAGGATATTTGTGCAGCATATTTTTACATACACATTGGATTCATTTTCCAAATTTCCATTCGAAGTACTGAATCCCTGACACTAACCCATACCTAGTAGACTCAGACTATTCATCCTAATATAATGGAGAAAATTAGCCCAACACATTAGAAATACAAGTACTTCAGAGGAAACATGTTGTATAGTTGGACTTGACATTTGCATTATATAAGGTAGGAGTTATAAATCTAGTCAAATTTATTTGAAATATTCTCCATGTGTTTTTAAGCTTAACAAATATGTGAATTCTTATTTCCCTTTTCTGTAGCCTATTCACACATGTATATTTATATGCATATATAGAATCCTACCAGGTATCACACGTACATTTTTGTGAGGTGGCTGTCTTGGCAGATACAAATTGTGAGAAGAGTTCACTCCTCCTAAATGCTGTTGGAAATGAAAATTCAACCTATAGGAGAGCGTCCCAGTAGAACAACATTATACATTAACTCATGTTCAGTTAAATAAATATTTTTGCATTTGTGGATGATACATATTTACTGATGAATTTCGATTGGCATTTATATTGGTACTTTTTAATGTCTGTGAGTGTTGTGTGTGTGTGTGTGTATATACAGATATAGATATAGATATACTCTGCAAATTTTTCAAAATATGAAATATATGTGTCTAATATACACTCTCTAAATTCATTCATGTTCATGTATGTGGATTTATAATCCACTTTTCACAAGATTATAATCAGAAATATTCATCCACCTGAAATACATATTTGTTTCCTAGTACTGAAAACTAACTTCAGTGAATGGTGCATACAAATCCTAATTATTCTACAGTAACTGACCCAGTCTAACATCAATGCAAGTAGACTCCTATGGGACATGATATGTAATTTGTCATTCATTTGTATTCGACACTGGTACATTATTGTTTCTTCAGTTTTTGCACATCACAGGATATACATTTCATCCACAAGTTCACAAATTAATAAGCATTTGTTTCAACTTTCACCACTTCTTGCTTCAGAACACATGTATTGTCAGGGTATTCTTGACTGGTCTTTTCATGAGACTTCTTTCCAAACACATTATTTTGAATTTCCATAATCATTTTGAAGCAAAACTCACACACTCTTTATGATAAACCTAAACACAAATATTTCCATTACATATATACCTGGTTGGAATGAATGATTGTATATCAATATACGATTTCCTTTAATTTTTCAGATATCAGTTCAATTCATTATTTAAAGTTCAAAAAAGTTATATTATTTATTCACAGTATGGTCTATTCATGCTTTTTCTCTATGTTCCTAGAAACTGGGTACACCTCTTTGTACCCCCGATTCTCATTTTACATCTTCAATATATTGCTCCCAGAAATGGTGAAAGAAATACTCATGTCACCTCATTATCACAGTAATATTCTGGACAAAAAATGGAAAGGTCACACTTATGATTGTACCAAAGCCTAAATGGAAAGTGAACATGGATTTCTAAAAACATCCATGTCCAGGTTGCCTAATGCTGTCAATTGTCAATCCTATTGGTGACTACATATTTGTTTTTTTCCTAATTTATATATTCAAACTCAACCCTGTTGAAAATGTCTAATTCTATCACTCACTTTATACTTTGCCTGATTTCGTAATGTTTCTATTGATATCTGCTTTTCTACATATTTTCCCCAGTTCAACATAGTGACTGACTCTTCATATGTGCTGACATTTACATTCACTCAACAACCGAAAGTCTATTGCTAAAGAACTTTTGGTCCAAATCCTACACTCACTCTTCTTCCTAAACCTACCGACTATCTTCCTAATCCTACTGAATATCCCTTTTTGACTGGATGTTCTCTTCTAAATTCAATCATCCAATGTACAAGGTCCTATGCCATTGTATATGGAATTATCTGAGGCATCTTTGCAGAACATCATTCAAAGCTAAGTATCCCAATCAAGGGCAAAACCCTTCTGGGCTTCAAATCATACCTAGATTTCTGTTTTCCTACTTATATTTCACCTCTATATTCTTGTAAATATTGCAGGTTCCCAATACCATTATTCATCACACAGAATCACTCGTAATCCAAATCAAACCTGTTTTTAACCCCAAGTATACACTGTTCCCTCAATCATTTTACAGAAGAGCAGAGACAGAGTGGTTCTTACAATACAGGAAAGTTGGGGACCTTCAACCTGATGAGAACCTCAAATGTCCATGCACAAATGGTACCTGGAGAAGTTGTAGGCAGGTATGAAGCACCTGAGAGAGCAAAAGTCATCTTCCATTGCAAACAACCTGGTCAGGATGAAGGGATGTGTCTGAATCTGCCTCTCTCTCTTCTTATTGTACAGAAGATGGACCAAACCAGGGCTGAGTGGAGAGCTGTTCCCGGGTGCCAATGGTGATATACATTCTACCTTATGAAAGTGTCACAGGAAGTTCTGGCAACCTCCATCTTATGTTACCCTTGGAAGCAACTGTTAGGACAAAGTGGTTGCCAAGGCAGTGACCTCATTCAGTTCCAAAGAATGTGAAATACCTCATTTCCTTGGTGATGGAACTCTCTGAACTTGGTATCCAAGAAGCCAGACACCCAGAGGCAGTCCCAGTCCCAGTCCCAGTGGGCTCACTTGTTTGGATTTACCAAGGACAGAGTCAGTTTTCTTGGTACCTAATGATGTGAGGATGGCCAAATGCCAGGAGAGCTCTGAAGATGGACCTTTCCTGAGAAAACAGGTAGTGGCTAACCACTTTTTCCTGACGTCTTCACAGAGTTGGTCAAGGAATCAAGATCTGAGAGAAGACAGGCCATTTCGGGGGAACATAGTATGGCCCACCAGTCAGAGGACACTCCGGATAGTCACAGACGTACTTGGGGGAAGGAGGTGCCTTTGTGGGAGTGGGTGTGGGTTTGTTGTTTTGTCTCATGTTCTGAGAATAGATAGAAAAGGCGGTTTGTTTGGTTTGGAGTGGACAGTTTCTAGTTAGTCATTTGACATGGCGAGTGTTTCTCTTTCTGTGTATCCCACTGTGTCCGTTGTTGTAGACATTAGAAAAGAGAATGCATTAATGGATGTGTCCTGTCTAGTATAAATCTTCCCATAATTCATCCTGCAAAATATATGAATGGACTGCAGCTTGTCTTATCAATGTGCAACACCTGCTATCTTTCTAAGTTGTTGTTTGCTTCCTGAATTCTGGCCACTCTCCAGAATAGGCTCATGGATTTGTGTACAAAATATGTACCACCTCCAAGCTCTGTGACATGGAAATGTACTGGATAGCTGAAGAGAATGGCGAGCATCTCAAAAAACTCAGATATCAGTGTGACCAGGAAAGTCTCAGTGCAGAAACCCTGCTTTGGGCCTTTTGCTTACTTATTGTTGTGTTGCACTGAATGTCAGGAAGGTCTTTGCCTCAGGCCACCCCTTTGTGAAGCCTGAAGAAAACAGTTTTCAAATGGAAATGAATGGGCCTCACCTGTGGCTCTTTATCAGCCTCTTGGACCTGTGTGTGGCTGTGACTTAGATTCTCAGCACCTGATGGATCTTAAGAATGATCCCACGTGAGCTTCCAAAACCAAAATGGCAAAAAATATCATTCATTGTGCATGAAGTCTCTTGCCTTCCTCTGTTAGGTTCCTGCACTCCATCAAATGACAATAGGGATTCTTTGGGTCAAATGAGTTCTTCAAAGCCCTGCAGAGGTGCTTGTGTTTTCGCATGACTCTAAATCACCTAAAGAATCTATACCTAAAATCAGTAGGCCTCAAATTGGAGAAACAAAGAAGTATTAACGGCAGGCTTATTTGTTCGCTCCTGTTTCAGAGAAACGGTGTCCAGGCTACCCTGACTTTAGGCAAATGAGGGCAAACGAGCTGATTTTGGACACTGTCTTGGGCTGCGCCCCTCATGGAAACCTCCAGCCAGAGGTTAAGATGATTGACTATATGGAATAAGATGAAGGCCATGTGGGAGTGTTTTGGTTTTAATTTTGGTCATTTGTGTTGCATTGGAAAAAATGACTGGGTCCACGTGAGCTTGAACTCTGGTGTGATTCCCCTTAGAGACTGGGTTTTGGAACTGAACTCAGAGAAGCATTGCCATGAATTTTGTTGGGATTTTAAGAGGCCACGCATGAAAGTCGCTCTTGGAAACTGAGACCTAGGCCCCGGGTGGATTTCCACAGAGGCCTGGGAATCTCAGCAAGGATATCACATGATTTTATTCTTAAAGAAATGGCAGCCATAGTTGAGAGTCAAAACACACATGGACCTCACATTGTAGACCTCAATGGGCCTGGCCTAATGTGACCTTTTGTCCACTCTTTGGGAAGCCGTGCCTGTGAGAGTTCTCCAGAGATTTCATTGAAATGAGCTTCCTCACCATTTAATGTTTGCTGAATGAACTGAAACCCACAGTGCCTCCAACTTCATGCTTGAAAAATGGCTAGATAAATACCATGAAATTTTTGAAATTCCTAGGACCAGGTGGCACTGGAGAAACATTGGATGTCCTGTTGCTGATCATGAGTATACCAGACAGTGCCTTGATTTACTGAGTTTCATGAAAATGGTGTAGAACAGAGATGCCAGAAATTTGGAGCCTGCTGAGTAGTGGGTCTAGAGCAGTGGTGGGGAGGTGTTTGCTAAAAAATCCGTGGTAGGGCCATGTGGATCTACCATTGGACTCCAAATGGCTTGTAACTGACATGGTGCAGCCAACAGACCCTTATATGTAAAGGCATCTTGTTATATGGAGAGTTTTCAGAGGAAAATTAAGAATCAGGTTTGATATGGACAAGGGGGCAATGGGGCAAGCTGTGAGAGATAGGAGCCTAGTTGGTGCATTCTCTTGCAGACCCTGACCCACCACACGTGACAGAACTCCCTCCAGCACTGTGTCCCAGTTTAGCTCCTAGTATTTCGTAAACAAATACCAAACTCACAGTGCAGCAGCAAAAACACCACAAAAAGTGGAAGAGGACCAAATGGCTTCACAGTCCACACGGGGAGACACTTAGTCCCCAGTGGCCTCAGTTTACCTACAAAGAGAGGATTCAGCACTGCTTCATCTTGTTCATTGGAAAATAAGAAACCATGTCCTCCAGGTCACATAGATGCAGACCCAGCTTTGATGGTCTCACTACAGAGGAAGCCAAATCTCCGGAAAACAACATATATTTCAAGTGTGGAAGCTCAGAGGCAGTTTCTCAAAAAGTTTTTAGGCCAGCAGAGCTCCATGTTTGTGGAGTGTTTACCCTGTCCCTTAGTTTTGGAAACTCCTCTACCACCTCCAAGGTTGTGAACTCCTGAGCATTTTCCATTCCAGATATGTATTCACTGATTTTGTAACTCTTCTCCTCTAATTGTGTCTTACTTGGGGTGAAGGTAATGTCAAGGCATTGTTCTGGATGAGAGCGGGAGGATATTGTGCAGCATATTTTTACATACACATTGGATTCATTTTCCAAATTTCCATTCGAAGTACTGAATCCCTGACACTAACCCATACCTAGTAGACTCAGACTATTCATCCTAATATAATGGAGAAAATTAGCCCAACACATTAGAAATACAAGTACTTCAGAGGAAACATGTTGTATAGTTGGACTTGACATTTGCATTATATAAGGTAGGAGTTATAAATCTAGTCAAATTTATTTGAAATATTCTCCATGTGTTTTTAAGCTTAACAAATATGTGAATTCTTATTTCCCTTTTCTGTAGCCTATTCACACATGTATATTTATATGCATATATAGAATCCTACCAGGTATCACACGTACATTTTTGTGAGGTGGCTGTCTTGGCAGATACAAATTGTGAGAAGAGTTCACTCCTCCTAAATGCTGTTGGAAATGAAAATTCAACCTATAGGAGAGCGTCCTAGTAGAACAACATTATACATTAACTCATGTTCAGTTAAATAAATATTTTTGCATTTGTGGATGATACATATTTACTGATGAATTTCGATTGGCATTTATATTGGTACTTTTTAATGTCTGTGAGTGTTGTGTGTGTGTGTGTGTATATACAGATATAGATATAGATATACTCTGCAAATTTTTCAAAATATGAAATATATGTGTCTAATATACACTCTCTAAATTCATTCATGTTCATGTATGTGGATTTATAATCCACTTTTCACAAGATTATAATCAGAAATATTCATCCACCTGAAATACATATTTGTTTCCTAGTACTGAAAACTAATTTCAGTGAATGGTGCATACAAATCCTAATTATTCTACAGTAACTGACCCAGTCTAACATCAATGCAAGTAGACTCCTATGGGACATGATATGTAATTTGTCATTCATTTGTATTCGACACTGGTACATTATTGTTTCTTCAGTTTTTGAACATCACAGGATATACATTTCATCCACAAGTTCACAAATTAATAAGCATTTGTTTCAACTTTCACCACTTCTTGCTTCAGAACACATGTATTGTCAGGGTATTCTTGACTGGTCTTTTCATGAGACTTCTTTCCAAACACATTATTTTGAATTTCCATAATCATTTTGAAGCAAAACTCACACACTCTTTATGATAAACCTAAACACAAATATTTCCATTACATATATACCTGGTTGGAATGAATGATTGTATATCAATATACGATTTCCTTTAATTTTCAGATATCAGTTCAATTCATTATTTAAAGTTCAAAAAAGTTATAGTATTTATTCACAGTATGGTCTATTCATGCTTTTTCTCTATGTTCCTAGAAACTGGGTACACCTCTTTGTACCCCCGATTCTCATTTTACATCTTCAATATATTGCTCCCAGAAATGGTGAAAGAAATACTCATGTCACCTCATTATCACAGTAATATTCTGGACAAAAAATGGAAAGGTCACACTTATGATTGTACCAAAGCCTAAATGGAAAGTGAACATGGATTTCTAAAAACATCCATGTCCAGGTTGCCTAATGCTGTCAATTGTCAATCCTATTGGTGACTACATATTTGTTTTTTTCCTAATTTATATATTCAAACTCAACCCTGTTGAAAATGTCTAATTCTATCACTCACTTTATACTTTGCCTGATTTCGTAATGTTCTATTGATATCTGCTTTTTTACATATTTTCCCCAGTTCAACATAGTGACTGACTCTTCATATGTGCTGACATTTACATTCACTCAACAACCGAAAGTCTATTGCTAAAGAACTTTTGGTCCAAATCCTACACTCACTCTTCTTCCTAAACCTACTGACTATCTTCCTAATCCTACTGAATATCCCTTTTTGACTGGATGTTCTCTTCTAAATTCAATCATCCAATGTACAAGGTCCTATGCCATTGTATATGGAATTATCTGAGGCATCTTTGCAGAACATCATTCAAAGCTAAGTATCCCAATCAAGGGCAAAACCCTTCTGGGCTTCAAATCATACCTAGATTTCTGTTTTCCTACTTATATTTCACCTCTATATTCTTGTAAATATTGCAGGTTCCCAATACCATTATTCATCACACAGAATCACTCGTAATCCAAATCAAACCTGTTTTTAACCCCAAGTATACACTGTTCCCTCAATCATTTTACAGAAGAGCAGAGACAGAGTGGTTCTTACAATACAGGAAAGTTGGGGACCTTCAACCTGATGAGAACCTCAAATGTCCATGCACAAATGGTACCTGGAGAAGTTGTAGGCAGGTATGAAGCACCTGAGAGAGCAAAAGTCATCTTCCATGGCAAACAACCTGGTCAGGATGAAGGGATGTGTCTGAATCTGCCTCTCTCTCTTCTTATTGTACAGAAGATGGACCAAACCAGGGCTGAGTGGAGAGCTGTTCCCGGGTGCCAATGGTGATATACATTCTACCTTATGAAAGTGTCACAGGAAGTTCTGGCAACCTCCATCTTATGTTACCCTTGGAAGCAACTGTTAGGACAAAGTGTTGCCAAGGCAGTGACCTCATTCAGTTCCAAAGAATGTGAAATACCTCATTCCCTTGGTGATGGAACTCTCTGAACTTGGTATCCAAGAAGCCAGACACCCAGAGGCAGTCCCAGTCCCAGTCCCAGTGGGCTCACTTGTTTGGATTTACCAAGGACAGAGTCAGTTTTCTTGGTACCTAATGATGTGAGGATGGCCAAATGCCAGGAGAGCTCTGAAGATGGACCTTTCCTGAGAAAACAGGTAGTGGCTAACCACTTTTTCCTGACGTCTTCACAGAGTTGGTCAAGGAATCAAGATCTGAGAGAAGACAGGCCATTTGGGGGAACATAGTGTGGCCCACCAGTCAGAGGACACTCCGGATAGTCACAGACGTACTTGGGGGAAGGAGGTGCCTTTGTGGGAGTGGGTGTGGGTTTGTTGTTTTGTCTCATGTTCTGAGAATAGATAGAAAAGGCGGTTTGTTTGGTTTGGAGTGGACAGTTTCTAGTAAGTCATTTGACATGGCGAGTGTTTCTCTTTCTGTGTATCCCACTGTGTCCGTTGTTGTAGACATTAGAAAAGAGAATGCATTAATGGATGTGTCCTGTCTAGTATAAATCTTCCCATAATTCATCCTGCCCAATATATGAATGGACTGCAGCTTGTCTTATCAATGTGCAACACCTGCTATCTTTCTAAGTTGTTGTTTGCTTCCTGAATTCTGGCCACTCTCCAGAATAGGCTCATGGATTTGTGTACAAAATATGTACCACCTCCAAGCTCTGTGACATGGCCATGTACTGGATAGCTGAAGAGAATGGCGAGCATCTCAAAAAACTCAGATATCAGTGTGACCAGGAAAGTCTCAGTGCAGAAACCCTGCTTTGGGCCTTTTGCTTACTTATTGTTGTGTTGCACTGAATGTCAGGAAGGTCTTTGCCTCAGGCCACCCCTTTGTGAAGCCTGAAGAAAACAGTTTTCAAATGGAAATGAATGGGCCTCACCTGTGGCTCTTTATCAGCCTCTTGGACCTGTGTGTGGCTGTGACTTAGATTCTCAGCACCTGATGGATCTTAAGAATGATCCCACGTGAGCTTCCAAAACCAAAATGGCAAAAAATATCATTCATTGTGGATGAAGTCTCTTGCCTTCCTCTGTTAGGTTCCTGCACTCCATCAAATGACAATAGGGATTCTTTGGGTCAAATGAGTTCTTCAAAGCCCTGCAGAGGTGCTTGTGTTTTCGCATGACTCTAAATCACCTAAAGAATCGATACCTAAAATCAGTAGGCCTCAAATTGGAGAAACAAAGAAGTATTAACGGCAGGCTTATTTGTTCGCTCCTGTTTCAGAGAAACGGTGTCCAGGCTACCCTGACTTTAGGCAAATGAGGGGCAAACGAGCTGATTTTGGACACTGTCTTGGGCTGCCGCCCCTCATGGAAACCTCCAGCCAGAGGTTAAGATGATTGACTATATGGAATAAGATGAGGGCCATGTGGGAGTGTTTTGGTTTTAATTTTGGTCATTTGTGTTGCATTGGAAAAAATGACTGGGTCCACGTGAGCTTGAACTCTGGTGTGATTCCCCTTAGAGACTGGGTTTTGGAACTGAACTCAGAGAAGCATTGCCATGAATTTTGTTGGGATTTTAAGAGGCCACGCATGAAAGTCGCTCTTGGAAACTGAGACCTAGGCCCCGGGTGGATTTCCACAGAGGCCTGGGAATCTCAGCAAGGATATCACATGATTTTATTCTTAAAGAAATGGCAGCCATAGTTGAGAGTCAAAACACACATGGACCTCACATTGTAGACCTCAATGCGCCTGGCCTAATGTGACCTTTTGTCCACTCTTTGGGAAGCCGTGCCTGTGAGAGTTCTCCAGAGAGTTCATTGAAATGAGCTTTCTCACCATTTAATGTTTGCTGAATGAACTGAAACCCACAGTGCCTCCAACTTCATGCTTGAAAAATGGCTAGATAAATACCATGAAATTTTTGAAATTCCTATGACCAGGTGGCACTGGAGAAACATTGGATGTCCTGTTGCTGATCATGAGTATACCAGACAGTGCCTTGATTTACTGAGTTTCATGAAAATGGTGTAGAACAGAGATGCCAGAAATTTGGAGCCTGCTGAGTAGTGGGTCTAGAGCAGTGGTGGGGAGGTGTTTGCTAAAAAATCCGTGGTAGGGCCATGTGGATCTACCATTGGATTCCAAATGGCTTGTAACTGACATGGTGCAGCCAACAGACCCTTATATGTAAAGGCATCTTGTTATATGGAGAGTTTTCAGAGGAAAATTAAGAATCAGGTTGATATGGACAAGGGGGCAATGGGGCAAGCTGTGAGAGATAGGAGCCTAGTTGGTGCATTCTCTTGCAGACCCTGACCCACCACACGTGACAGAACTCCCTTCAGCACTGTGTCCCAGTTTAGCTCCTAGTATTTCGTGAAACAAATACCAAACTCACAGTGCAGCAGCAAAAACACCACAAAAAGTGGAAGAGGACCAAATGGCTTCACAGTCCACACGGGGAGACACTTAGTCCCCAGTGGCCTCAGTTTACCTACAAAGAGAGGATTCAGCACTGCTTCATCTTGTTCATTGGAAAATAAGAAACTTCATTGGAAAATAAGAAACCATGTCCTCCAGGTCACATAGATGCAGACCCAGCTTTGATGGTCTCACTACAGAGGAAGCCAAATCTCCTGAAAACAACATATATTTCAAGTGTGGAAGCTCAGAGGCAGTTTCTCAAAAAGTTTTTAGGCCAGCAGAGCTCCATGTTTGTGGAGTGTTTACCCTGTCCCTTAGTTTTGGAAACTCCTCTACCACCTCCAAGGTTGTGAACTCCTGAGCATTTTCCATTCCAGATATGTATTCACTGATTTTGTAACTCTTCTCCTCTAATTGTGTCTTACTTGGGGTGAAGGTAATGTCAAGGCATTGTTCTGGATGAGAGCGGGAGGATATTTGTGCAGCATATTTTTACATACACATTGGATTCATTTTCCAAATTTCCATTCGAAGTACTGAATCCCTGACACTAACCCATACCTAGTAGACTCAGACTATTCATCCTAATATAATGGAGAAAATTAGCCCAACACATTAGAAATACAAGTACTTCAGAGGAAACATGTTGTATAGTTGGACTTGACATTTGCATTATATAAGGTAGGAGTTATAAATCTAGTCAAATTTATTTGAAATATTCTCCATGTGTTTTTAAGCTTAACAAATATGTGAATTCTTATTTCCCTTTTCTGTAGCCTATTCACACATGTATATTTATATGCATATATAGAATCCTACCAGGTATCACACGTACATTTTTGTGAGGTGGCTGTCTTGGCAGATACAAATTGTGAGAAGAGTTCACTCCTCCTAAATGCTGTTGGAAATGAAAATTCAACCTATAGGAGAGCGTCCTAGTAGAACAACATTATACATTAACTCATGTTCAGTTAAATAAATATTTTTGCATTTGTGGATGATACATATTTACTGATGAATTTCGATTGGCATTTATATTGGTACTTTTTAATGTCTGTGAGTGTTGTGTGTGTGTGTGTGTATATACAGATATAGATATAGATATACTCTGCAAATTTTTCAAAATATGAAATATATGTGTCTAATATACACTCTCTAAATTCATTCATGTTCATGTATGTGGATTTATAATCCACTTTTCACAAGATTATAATCAGAAATATTCATCCACCTGAAATACATATTTGTTTCCTAGTACTGAAAACTAACTTCAGTGAATGGTGCATACAAATCCTAATTATTCTACAGTAACTGACCCAGTCTAACATCAATGCAAGTAGACTCCTATGGGACATGATATGTAATTTGTCATTCATTTGTATTCGACACTGGTACATTATTGTTTCTTCAGTTTTTGAACATCACAGGATATACATTTCATCCACAAGTTCACAAATTAATAAGCATTTGTTTCAACTTTCACCACTTCTTGCTTCAGAACACATGTATTGTCAGGGTATTCTTGACTGGTCTTTTCATGAGACTTCTTTCCAAACACATTATTTTGAATTTCCATAATCATTTTGAAGCAAAACTCACACACTCTTTATGATAAACCTAAACACAAATATTTCCATTACATATATACCTGGTTGGAATGAATGATTGTATATCAATATACGATTTCCTTTAATTTTTCAGATATCAGTTCAATTCATTATTTAAAGTTCAAAAAAGTTATATTATTTATTCACAGTATGGTCTATTCATGCTTTTTCTCTATGTTCCTAGAAACTGGGTACACCTCTTTGTACCCCCGATTCTCATTTTACATCTTCAATATATTGCTCCCAGAAATGGTGAAAGAAATACTCATGTCACCTCATTATCACAGTAATATTCTGGACAAAAAATGGAAAGGTCACACTTATGATTGTACCAAAGCCTAAATGGAAAGTGAACATGGATTTCTAAAAACATCCATGTCCAGGTTGCCTAATGCTGTCAATTGTCAATCCTATTGGTGACTACATATTTGTTTTTTTCCTAATTTATATATTCAAACTCAACCCTGTTGAAAATGTCTAATTCTATCACTCACTTTATACTTTGCCTGATTTCGTAATGTTTCTATTGATATCTGCTTTTCTACATATTTTCCCCAGTTCAACATAGTGACTGACTCTTCATATGTGCTGACATTTACATTCACTCAACAACCGAAAGTCTATTGCTAAAGAACTTTTGGTCCAAATCCTACACTCACTCTTCTTCCTAAACCTACCGACTATCTTCCTAATCCTACTGAATATCCCTTTTTGACTGGATGTTCTCTTCTAAATTCAATCATCCAATGTACAAGGTCCTATGCCATTGTATATGGAATTATCTGAGGCATCTTTGCAGAACATCATTCAAAGCTAAGTATCCCAATCAAGGGCAAAACCCTTCTGGGCTTCAAATCATACCTAGATTTCTGTTTTCCTACTTATATTTCACCTCTATATTCTTGTAAATATTGCAGGTTCCCAATACCATTATTCATCACACAGAATCACTCGTAATCCAAATCAAACCTGTTTTTAACCCCAAGTATACACTGTTCCCTCAATCATTTTACAGAAGAGCAGAGACAGAGTGGTTCTTACAATACAGGAAAGTTGGGGACCTTCAACCTGGTGAGAACCTCAAATGTCCATGCACAAATGGTACCTGGAGAAGTTGTAGGCAGGTATGAAGCACCTGAGAGAGCAAAAGTCATCTTCCATGGCAAACAACCTGGTCAGGATGAAGGGATGTGTCTGAATCTGCCTCTCTCTCTTCTTATTGTACAGAAGATGGACCAAACCAGGGCTGAGTGGAGAGCTGTTCCCGGGTGCCAATGGTGATATACATTCTACCTTATGAAAGTGTCACAGGAAGTTCTGGCAACCTCCATCTTATGTTACCCTTGGAAGCAACTGTTAGGACAAAGTGGTTGCCAAGGCAGTGACCTCATTCAGTTCCGAAGAATGTGAAATACCTCATTTCCTTGGTGATGGAACTCTCTGAACTTGGTATCCAAGAAGCCAGACACCCAGAGGCAGTCCCAGTCCCAGTCCCAGTGGGCTCACTTGTTTGGATTTACCAAGGACAGAGTCAGTTTTCTTGGTACCTAATGATGTGAGGATGGCCAAATGCCAGGAGAGCTCTGAAGATGGACCTTTCCTGAGAAAACAGGTAGTGGCTAACCACTTTTTCCTGACGTCTTCACAGAGTTGGTCAAGGAATCAAGATCTGAGAGAAGACAGGCCATTTCGGGGGAACATAGTATGGCCCACCAGTCAGAGGACACTCCGGATAGTCACAGACGTACTTGGGGGAAGGAGGTGCCTTTGTGGGAGTGGGTGTGGGTTTTTTGTTTTGTCTCATGTTCTGAGAATAGATAGAAAAGGCGGTTTGTTTGGTTTGGAGTGGACAGTTTCTAGTAAGTCATTTGACATGGCGAGTGTTTCTCTTTCTGTGTATCCCACTGTGTCCGTTGTTGTAGACATTAGAAAAGAGAATGCATTAATGGATGTGTCCTGTCTAGTATAAATCTTCCCATAATTCATCCTGCCCAATATATGAATGGACTGCAGCTTGTCTTATCAATGTGCAACACCTGCTATCTTTCTAAGTTGTTGTTTGCTTCCTGAATTCTGGCCACTCTCCAGAATAGGCTCATGGATTTGTGTACAAAATATGTACCACCTCCAAGCTCTGTGACATGGCCATGTACTGGATAGCTGAAGAGAATGGCGAGCATCTCAAAAAACTCAGATATCAGTGTGACCAGGAAAGTCTCAGTGCAGAAACCCTGCTTTGGGCCTTTTGCTTACTTATTGTTGTGTTGCACTGAATGTCAGGAAGGTCTTTGCCTCAGGCCACCCTTTGTGAAGCCTGAAGAAACAGTTTTCAAATGGAAATGAATGGGCCTCACCTGTGGCTCTTTATCAGCCTCTTGGACCTGTGTGTGGCTGTGACTTAGATTCTCAGCACCTGATGGATCTTAAGAATGATCCCACGTGAGCTTCAAACCAAAATGGCAAAAATATCATTCATTGTGGATGAAGTCTCTTGCCTTCCTCTGTAGGTTCCTGCACTCCATCAATGACATAGGGATTCTTTGGGTCAAATGAGTTCTTCAAAGCCTGCAGAGGTGCTTGTGTTTTTCGCATGACTCTAAATCACCTAAGAATCGATACCTAAAATCAGTAGGCCTCAAATTGGGAGAACAAAGAAGTATTAACGGCAGGCTTATTTGTTCGCTCCTGTTTCAGAGAAACGGTGTCAGGCTACCCTGACTTTAGGCAAATGAGGGGCAAACGAGCTGATTTTGGACACTGTCTTGGGCTGCGCCCCTCATGGAAACCTCCAGCCAGAGGTTAAGATGATGACTATATGATAAGATGAGGGCCATGTGGGAGTGTTTGGTTTTAATTTTGGTCATTTGTGTTGCATTGGAAAAATGACTGGGTCCACGTGAGCTTGAACTCTGGTGTGATTCCCCTTAGAGACTGGGTTTTGGAACTGAACTCAGAGAAGCATTGCCATGAATTTTGTTGGGATTTTAAGAGGCCACGCATGAAAGTCGCTCTTGGAAACTGAGACCTAGGCCCCGGGTGGATTTCCACAGAGGCCTGGGAATCTCAGCAAGGATATCACATGATTTTTATTCTTAAAGAAATGGCAGCCATAGTTGAGAGTCAAAACACACATGTACCTCACATTGTAGACCTCAATGGGCCTGGCCTAATGTGACCTTTTGTCCACTCTTTGGGAAGCCGTGCCTGTGAGAGTTCTCCAGAGAGTTCATTGAAATGAGCTTCCTCACCATTTAATGTTTGCTGAATGAACTGAAACCCACAGTGCCCTCCAACTTCATGCTTGGAAAAATGGCTAGATAAATACCATGAAATTTTGAAATTCCAATGACCAGGTGGCACTGGAGAAACATTGGATGTCTGTTGCTGATCATGAGTATACCAGACAGTGCCTTGATTTACTGAGTTTCATGAAAATGGTGTAGAACAGA
Organism: Callospermophilus lateralis; assembly: GCF_048772815.1. Taxonomy (NCBI): domain Eukaryota; kingdom Metazoa; phylum Chordata; class Mammalia; order Rodentia; family Sciuridae; genus Callospermophilus; species Callospermophilus lateralis. Next base: position 492,879 of record NW_027511980.1, on the reverse strand, counting down.
GATGCCAGAAATTTGGAGCCTGCTGAGTAGTGGGTCTAGAGCAGTGGTGGGGAGGTGTTTGCTAAAAAATCCGTGGTAGGGCCATGTGGATCTACCATTGGATTCCAAATGGCTTGTAACTGACATGGTGCAGCACAACAGACCCTTATATGTAAAGGCATCTTGTTATATGGAGAGTTTTCCAGAGGAAAATTAAGAATCAGGTTGATATGGACAAGGGGGCAATGGGGCAAGCTGTGAGAGATAGGAGCCTAGTTGGTGCATTCTCTTGCAGACCCTGACCCACCACACGTGACAGAACTCCCTCCAGCACTGTGTCCCAGTTTAGCTCCTAGTATTTCGTGAAACAAATACCAAACTCACAGTGCAGCAGCAAAAACACCACAAAAAGTGGAAGAGGACCAAATGGCTTCACAGTCCACACGGGGAGACACTTAGTCCCAGTGGCCTCAGTTTACCTACAAAGAGAGGATTCAGCACTGCTTCATCTTGTTCATTGGAAAATAAGAAACACATGTCCTCCAGGTCACATAGATGCAGACCCAGCTTTGATGGTCTCACTACAGAGAAGCCAAATCTCTGAAAACAACTATATTTCAAGTGTGGAAGCTCAGAGGCAGTTTCTCAAAAAGTTTTTAGGCCAGCAGAGCTCCATGTTTGTGGAGTGTTTACCCTGTCCCTTAGTTTTGGAAACTCCTCTACCACCTCCAAGGTTGTGAACTCCTGAGCATTTTACATTCCAGATATGTATTCACTGATTTTGTAACTTTCTCCTCTAATTGTGTCTTACTTGGGGTGAAGGTAATGTCAAGGCATTGTTCTGATGAGAGCGGGAGGATATTTGTGCAGCATATTTTACATACACATTGGATTCATTTCCAAATTTCCATTCGAAGTACTGATCCCTGACACTAACCCATACCTAGTAGACTCAGACTATTCATCCTAAAATAATGGAGAAAATTAGCCCAACACATTAGAAATACAAGTACTTCAGAGGAAACATGTTGTATAGTTGGACTTGACATTTGCATTATATAAGGTAGGAGTTATAAATCTAGTCAAATTTATTTGAAATATTCTCCATGTGTTTTTAAGCTTAACAAATATGTGAATTCTTATTTCCCTTTTCTGTAGCCTATTCACACATGTATATTTATATGCATATATAGAATCCTACCAGGTATCACACGTACATTTTTGTGAGGTGGCTGTCTTGTCAGATACAAATTGTGAGAAGAGTTCACTCCTCCTAAATGCTGTTGGAAATGAAAATTCAACCTATAGGAGAGCGTCCTAGTAGAACAACATTATACATTAACTCATGTTCAGTTAAATAAATATTTTTGCATTTGTGGATGATACATATTTACTGATGAATTTCGATTGGCATTTATATTGGTACTTTTTAATGTCTGTGAGTGTTGTGTGTGTGTGTGTGTATATACAGATATAGATATAGATATACTCTGCAAATTTTTCAAAATATGAAATATATGTGTCTAATATACACTCTCTAAATTCATTCATGTTCATGTATGTGGATTTATAATCCACTTTTCACAAGATTATAATCAGAAATATTCATCCACCTGAAATACATATTTGTTTCCTAGTACTGAAAACTAACTTCAGTGAATGGTGCATACAAATCCTAATTATTCTACAGTAACTGACCCAGTCTAACATCAATGCAAGTAGACTCCTATGGGACATGATATGTAATTTGTCATTCATTTGTATTCGACACTGGTACATTATTGTTTCTTCAGTTTTTGCACATCACAGGATATACATTTCATCCACAAGTTCACAAATTAATAAGCATTTGTTTCAACTTTCACCACTTCTTGCTTCAGAACACATGTATTGTCAGGGTATTCTTGACTGGTCTTTTCATGAGACTTCTTTCCAAACACATTATTTTGAATTTCCATAATCATTTTGAAGCAAAACTCACACACTCTTTATGATAAACCTAAACACAAATATTTCCATTACATATATACCTGGTTGGAATGAATGATTGTATATCAATATACGATTTCCTTTAATTTTTCAGATATCAGTTCAATTCATTATTTAAAGTTCAAAAAAGTTATATTATTTATTCACAGTATGGTCTATTCATGCTTTTTCTCTATGTTCCTAGAAACAGGGTACACCTCTTTGTACCCCCGATTCTCATTTTACATCTTCAATATATTGCTCCCAGAAATGGTGAAAGAAATACTCATGTCACCTCATTATCACAGTAATATTCTGGACAAAAAATGGAAAGGTCACACTTATGATTGTACCAAAGCCTAAATGGAAAGTGAACATGGATTTCTAAAAACATCCATGTCCAGGTTGCCTAATGCTGTCAATTGTCAATCCTATTGGTGACTACATATTTGTTTTTTTCCTAATTTATATATTCAAACTCAACCCTGTTGAAAATGTCTAATTCTATCACTCACTTTATACTTTGCCTGATTTCGTAATGTTTCTATTGATATCTGCTTTTCTACATATTTTCCCCAGTTCAACATAGTGACTGACTCTTCATATGTGCTGACATTTACATTCACTCAACAACCGAAAGTCTATTGCTAAAGAACTTTTGGTCCAAATCCTACACTCACTCTTCTTCCTAAACCTACCGACTATCTTCCTAATCCTACTGAATATCCCTTTTTGACTGGATGTTCTCTTCTAAATTCAATCATCCAATGTACAAGGTCCTATGCCATTGTATATGGAATTATCTGAGGCATCTTTGCAGAACATCATTCAAAGCTAAGTATCCCAATCAAGGGCAAAACCCTTCTGGGCTTCAAATCATACCTAGATTTCTGTTTTCCTACTTATATTTCACCTCTATATTCTTGTAAATATTGCAGGTTCCCAATACCATTATTCATCACACAGAATCACTCGTAATCCAAATCAAACCTGTTTTTAACCCCAAGTATACACTGTTCCCTCAATCATTTTACAGAAGAGCAGAGACAGAGTGGTTCTTACAATACAGGAAAGTTGGGGACCTTCAACCTGATGAGAACCTCAAATGTCCATGCACAAATGGTACCTGGAGAAGTTGTAGGCAGGTATGAAGCACCTGAGAGAGCAAAAGTCATCTTCCATGGCAAACAACCTGGTCAGGATGAAGGAATGTGTCTGAATCTGCCTCTCTCTCTTCTTATTGTACAGAAGATGGACCAAACCAGGGCTGAGTGGAGAGCTGTTCCCGGGTGCCAATGGTGATATACATTCTACCTTATGAAAGTGTCACAGGAAGTTCTGGCAACCTCCATCTTATGTTACCCTTGGAAGCAACTGTTAGGACAAAGTGGTTGCCAAGGCAGTGACCTCATTCAGTTCCAAAGAATGTGAAATACCTCATTTCCTTGGTGATGGAACTCTCTGAACTTGGTATCCAAGAAGCCAGACACCCAGAGGCAGTCCCAGTCCCAGTCCCAGTGGGCTCACTTGTTTGGATTTACCAAGGACAGAGTCAGTTTTCTTGGTACCTAATGATGTGAGGATGGCCAAATGCCAGGAGAGCTCTGAAGATGGACCTTTCCTGAGAAAACAGGTAGTGGCTAACCACTTTTTCCTGACGTCTTCACAGAGTTGGTCAAGGAATCAAGATCTGAGAGAAGACAGGCCATTTCGGGGGAACATAGTATGGCCCACCAGTCAGAGGACACTCTGGATAGTCACAGACGTACTTGGGGAAGGAGGTGCCTTTGTGGGAGTGGGTGTGGGTTTGTTGTTTTGTCTCATGTTCTGAGAATAGATAGAAAAGGCGGTTTGTTTGGTTTGGAGTGGACAGTTTCTAGTAAGTCATTTGACATGGCGAGTGTTTCTCTTTCTGTGTATCCCACTGTGTCCGTTGTTGTAGACATTAGAAAAGAGAATGCATTAATGGATGTGTCCTGTCTAGTATAAATCTTCCCATAATTCATCCTGCCCAATATATGAATGGACTGCAGCTTGTCTTATCAATGTGCAACACCTGCTATCTTTCTAAGTTGTTGTTTGCTTCCTGAATTCTGGCCACTCTCCAGAATAGGCTCATGGATTTGTGTACAAAATATGTACCACCTCCAAGTTCTGTGACGTGGCCATGTACTGGATAGCTGAAGAGAATGGCGAGCATCTCAAAAAACTCAGATATCAGTGTGACCAGGAAAGTCTCAGTGCAGAAACCCTGCTTTGGGCCTTTTGCTTACTTATTGTTGTGTTGCACTGAATGTCAGGAAGGTCTTTGCCTCAGGCCACCCCTTTGTGAAGCCTGAAGAAAACAGTTTTCAAATGGAAATGAATGGGCCTCACCTGTGGCTCTTTATCAGCCTCTTGGACGTGTGTGGCTGTGACTTAGATTCTCAGCACCTGATGGATCTTAAGAATGATCCCACGTGAGCTTCCAAAACCAAAATGGCAAAAAATATCATTTATTGTGGATGAAGTCTCTTGCCTTCCTCTGTTAGGTTCCTGCACTCCATCAAATGACAATAGAGATTCTTTGGGTCAAATGAGTTCTTCAAAGCCCTGCAGAGGTTCTTGTGTTTTCGCATGACTCTAAATCACCTAAAGAATCGATACCTAAAATCAGTAGGCCTCAAATTGGAGAAACAAAGAAGTATTAACGGCAGGCTTATTTGTTCGCTCCTGTTTCAGAGAAACGGTGTCCAGGCTACCCTGACTTTAGGCAAATGAGGGGCAAACGAGCTGATTTTGGACACTGTCTTGGGCTGCGCCCCTCATGGAAACCTCCAGCCAGAGGTTAAGATGATTGACTATATGGAATAAGATGAGGGCCATGTGGGAGTGTTTTGGTTTTAATTTTGGTCATTTGTGTTGCATTGGAAAAAATGACTGGGTCCACGTGAGCTTGAACTCTGGTGTGATTCCCCTTAGAGACTGGGTTTTGGAACTGAACTCAGAGAAACATTGCCATGAATTTTGTTGGGATTTTAAGAGGCCACGCATGAAAGTCGCTCTTGGAAACTGAGACCTAGGCCCCGGGTGGATTTCCACAGAGGCCTGGGAATCTCAGCAAGGATATCACATGATTTTATTCTTAAAGAAATGGCAGCCATAGTTGAGAGTCAAAACACACATGTACCTCACATTGTAGACCTCAATGGGCCTGGCCTAATGTGACCTTTTGTCCACTCTTTGGGAAGCCGTGCCTGTGAGAGTTCTCCAGAGAGTTCATTGAAATGAGCTTCCTCACCATTTAATGTTTGCTGAATGAACTGAAACCCACAGTGCCTCCAACTTCATGCTTGAAAAATGGCTAGATAAATACCATGAAATTTTTGAAATTCCAATGACCAGGTGGCACTGGAGAAACATTGGATGTCCTGTTGCTGATCATGAGTATACCAGACAGTGCCTTGATTTACTGAGTTTCATGAAAATGGTGTAGAACAGAGATGCCAGAAATTTGGAGCCTGCTGAGTAGTGGGTCTAGAGCAGTGGTGGGGAGGTGTTTGCTAAAAAATCCGTGGTAGGGCCATGTGGATCTACCATTGGATTCCAAATGGCTTGTAACTGACATGGTGCAGCCAACAGACCCTTATATGTAAAGGCATCTTGTTATATGGAGAGTTTTCAGAGGAAAATTAAGAATCAGGTTGATATGGACAAGGGGGCAATGGGGCAAGCTGTGAGAGATAGGAGCCTAGTTGGTGCATTCTCTTGCAGACCCTGACCCACCACACGTGACAGAACTCCCTCCAGCACTGTGTCCCAGTTTAGCTCCTAGTATTTCGTGAAACAAATACCAAACTCACAGTGCAGCAGCAAAAACACCACAAAAAGTGGAAGAGGACCAAATGGCTTCACAGTCCACACGGGGAGACACTTAGTCCCCAGTGGCCTCAGTTTACCTACAAAGAGAGGATTCAGCACTGCTTCATCTTGTTCATTGGAAAATAAGAAACCATGTCCTCCAGGTCACATAGATGCAGACCCAGCTTTGATGGTCTCACTACAGAGGAAGCCAAATCTCCTGAAAACAACATATATTTCAAGTGTGGAAGCTCAGAGGCAGTTTCTCAAAAAGTTTTTAGGCCAGCAGAGCTCCATGTTTGTGGAGTGTTTACCCTGTCCCTTAGTTTTGGAAACTCCTCTACCACCTCCAAGGTTGTGAACTCCTGAGCATTTTCCATTCCAGATATGTATTCACTGATTTTGTAACTCTTCTCCTCTAATTGTGTCTTACTTGGGGTGAAGGTAATGTCAAGGCATTGTTCTGGATGAGAGCGGGAGGATATTTGTGCAGCATATTTTTACATACACATTGGATTCATTTTCCAAATTTCCATTCGAAGTACTGAATCCCTGACACTAACCCATACCTAGTAGACTCAGACTATTCATCCTAATATAATGGAGAAAATTAGCCCAACACATTAGAAATACAAGTACTTCAGAGGAAACATGTTGTATAGTTGGACTTGACATTTGCATTATATAAGGTAGGAGTTATAAATCTAGTCAAATTTATTTGAAATATTCTCCATGTGTTTTTAAGCTTAACAAATATGTGAATTCTTATTTCCCTTTTCTGTAGCCTATTCACACATGTATATTTATATGCATATATAGAATCCTACCAGGTATCACACGTACATTTTTGTGAGGTGGCTGTCTTGGCAGATACAAATTGTGAGAAGAGTTCACTCCTCCTAAATGCTGTTGGAAATGAAAATTCAACCTATAGGAGAGCGTCCTAGTAGAACAACATTATACATTAACTCATGTTCAGTTAAATAAATATTTTTGCATTTGTGGATGATACATATTTACTGATGAATTTCGATTGGCATTTATATTGGTACTTTTTAATGTCTGTGAGTGTTGTGTGTGTGTGTGTGTATATACAGATATAGATATAGATATACTCTGCAAATTTTTCAAAATATGAAATATATGTGTCTAATATACACTCTCTAAATTCATTCATGTTCATGTATGTGGATTTATAATCCACTTTTCACAAGATTATAATCAGAAATATTCATCCACCTGAAATACATATTTGTTTCCTAGTACTGAAAACTAACTTCAGTGAATGGTGCATACAAATCCTAATTATTCTACAGTAACTGACCCAGTCTAACATCAATGCAAGTAGACTCCTATGGGACATGATATGTATTTGTCATTCATTTGTATTCGACACTGGTACATTATTGTTTCTTCAGTTTTTGCACATCACAGGATATACATTTCATCCACAAGTTCACAAATTAATAAGCATTTGTTTCAACTTTCACCACTTCTTGCTTCAGAACACATGTATTGTCAGGGTATTCTTGACTGGTCTTTTCATGAGACTTCTTTCCAAACACATTATTTTGAATTTCCATAATCATTTTGAAGCAAAACTCACACACTCTTTATGATAAACCTAAACACAAATATTTCCATTACATATATACCTGGTTGGAATGAATGATTGTATATCAATATACGATTTCCTTTAATTTTTCAGATATCAGTTCAATTCATTATTTAAAGTTCAAAAAAGTTATATTATTTATTCACAGTATGGTCTATTCATGCTTTTCTCTATGTTCCTAGAAACAGGGTACACCTCTTTGTACTCCCGATTCTCATTTTTACATCTTCAATATATTGCTCCCAGAAATGGTGAAAGAAATACTCATGTCACCTCATTATCACAGTAATTATTCTGGACAAAAAATGGAAAGGTCACACTTATGATTGTACCAAAGCCTAAATGGAAAGTGAACATGGATTTCTAAAAACATCCATGTCCAGGTTGCCTAATGCTGTCAATTGTCAATCCTATTGGTGACTACATATTTGTTTTTTTCCTAATTTATATATTCAAACTCAACCCTGTTGAAAATGTCTAATTCTATCACTCACTTTATACTTTGCCTGATTTCGTAATGTTTCTATTGATATCTGCTTTTCTACATATTTTCCCCAGTTCAACATAGTGACTGACTCTTCATATGTGCTGACATTTACATTCACTCAACAACCGAAAGTCTATTGCTAAAGAACTTTTGGTCCAAATCCTACACTCACTCTTCTTCCTAAACCTACCGACTATCTTCCTAATCCTACTGAATATCCCTTTTTGACTGGAGTCTCTTCTAAATTCAATCATCCAATGTACAAGGTCCTATGCCATTGTATATGGAATTATCTGAGGCATCTTTGCAGAACATCATTCAAAGCTAAGTATCCCAATCAAGGGCAAAACCCTTCTGGGCTTCAAATCATACCTAGATTTCTGTTTTCCTACTTATATTTCACCTCTATATTCTTGTAAATATTGCAGGTTCCCAATACCATTATTCATCACACAGAATCACTCGTAATCCAAATCAAACCTGTTTTTAACCCCAAGTATACACTGTTCCCTCAATCATTTTACAGAAGAGCAGAGACAGAGTGGTTCTTACAATACAGGAAAGTTGGGGACCTTCAACCTGATGAGAACCTCAAATGTCCATGCACAAATGGTACCTGGAGAAGTTGTAGGCAGGTATGAAGCACCTGAGAGAGCAAAAGTCATCTTCCATGGCAAACAACCTGGTCAGGATGAAGGGATGTGTCTGAATCTGCCTCTCTCTCTTCTTATTGTACAGAAGATGGACCAAACCAGGGCTGAGTGGAGAGCTGTTCCCGGGTGCCAATGGTGATATACATTCTACCTTATGAAAGTGTCACAGGAAGTTCTGGCAACCTCCATCTTATGTTACCCTTGGAAGCAACTGTTAGGACAAAGTGGTTGCCAAGGCAGTGACCTCATTCAGTTCCAAAGAATGTGAAATACCTCATTTCCTTGGTGATGGAACTCTCTGAACTTGGTATCCAAGAAGCCAGACACCCAGAGGCAGTCCGTCCAATTCCAGTGGGCTCACTTGTTTGGATTTACCAAGGACAGAGTCAGTTTTCTTGGTACCTAATGATGTGAGGATGGCCAAATGCCAGGAGAGCTCTGAAGATGGACCTTTCCTGAGAAAACAGGTAGTGGCTAACCACTTTTTCCTGACGTCTTCACAGAGTTGGTCAAGGAATCAAGATCTGAGAGAAGACAGGCCATTTCGGGGGAACATAGTATGGCCCACCAGTCAGAGACACTCCGGATAGTCACAGACGTACTTGGGGGAAGGAGGTGCTTTGTGGGAGTGGGTGTGGGTTTGTTGTTTTGTCTCATGTTCTGAGAATAGATAGAAAAGGCGGTTTGTTTGGTTTGGAGTGGACAGTTTCTAGTAAGTCATTTGACATGGCGAGTGTTTCTCTTTCTGTGTATCCCACTGTGTCCGTTGTTGTAGACATTAGAAAAGAGAATGCATTAATGGATGTGTCCTGTCTAGTATAAATCTTCCCATAATTCATCCTGCCCAATATATGAATGGACTGCAGCTTGTCTTATCAATGTGCAACACCTGCTATCTTCTAAGTTGTTGTTTGCTTCCTGAATTCTGGCCACTCTCCAGAATAGGCTCATGGATTTGTGTACAAAATATGTACCACCTCCAAGCTCTGTGACATGGCCATGTACTGGATGCTGAAGAGAATGGCGAGCATCTCAAAAAACTCAGATATCAGTGTGACAGAAAGTCTCAGTGCAGAAACCCTGCTTTGGGCCTTTTGCATACTTATTGTTGTGTTGCACTGAATGTCAGGAAGGTCTTTGCCTCAGCCACCCCTTTGTGAAGCCTGAAGAAAACAGTTTTCAAATGGAAATGAATGGGCCTCACCTGTGGCTCTTTATCAGCCTCTTGGACCTGTGTGTGGCTGTGACTTAGATTCTCAGCACCTGATGGATCTTAAGAATGATCCCACGTGAGCTTCCAAACCAAAATGGCAAAAAATATCATTCATTGTGGATGAAGTCTCTTGCCTTCCTCTGTTAGGTTCCTGCACTCCATCAAATGACAATAGGGATTCTTTGGGTCAAATGAGTTCTTCAAAGCCCTGCAGAGGTGCTTGTGTTTTCGCATGACTCTAAATCACCTAAAGAATCGATACCTAAAATCAGTAGGCCTCAAATGGAGAAACAAAGAAGTATTAACGGCAGGCTTATTTGTTCGCTCCTGTTTCAGAGAAACGGTGTCCAGGCTACCCTGACTTTAGGCAAATGAGGGGCAAACGAGCTGATTTTGGACACTGTCTTGGGCTGCGCCCCTCATGGAAACCTCCAGCCAGAGGTTAAGATGATTGACTATATGGAATAAGATGAGGGCCATGTGGGAGTGTTTTGGTTTTAATTTTGGTCATTTGTGTTGCATTGGAAAAAATGACTGGGTCCACGTGAGCTTGAACTCTGGTGTGATTCCCCTTAGAGACTGGGTTTTGGAACTGAACTCAGAGAAGCATTTGCCATGAATTTTGTTGGGATTTTAAGAGGCCACGCATGAAAGTCGCTCTTGGAAACTGAGACCTAGGCCCCGGGTGGATTTCCACAGAGGCCTGGGAATCTCAGCAAGGATACACATGATTTTATTCTTAAAGAAATGGCAGCCATAGTTGAGAGTCAAAACACACATGTACCTCACATTGTAGACCTCAATGGGCCTGGCCTAATGTGACCTTTTGTCCACTCTTTGGGAAGCCGTGCCTGTGAGAGTTCTCCAGAGAGTTCATTGAAATGAGCTTCCTCACCATTTAATGTTTGCTGAATGAACTGAAACCCACAGTGCCTCCAACTTCATGCTTGAAAAATGGCTAGATAAATACCATGAAATTTTTGAAATTCCAATGACCAGGTGGCACTGGAGAAACATGGGATGTCCTGTGCTGATCATGAGTATACCAGACAGTGCCTTGATTTACTGAGTTTCATGAAAATGGTGTAGAACAGAGATGCCAGAAATTTGGAGCCTGCTGAGTAGTGGGTCTAGAGCAGTGGTGGGGAGGTGTTTGCTAAAAAATCCGTGGTAGGGCCATGTGGATCTACCATTGGATTCCAAATGGCTTGTAACTGACATGGTGCAGCAACAGACCCTTATATGTAAAGGCATCTTGTTATATGGAGAGTTTTCAGAGGAAAATTAAGAATCAGGTTGATATGGACAAGGGGCAATGGGGCAAGCTGTGAGAGATAGGAGCCTAGTTGGTGCATTCTCTTGCAGACCCTGACCCACCACACGTGACAGAACTCCCTCCAGCACTGTGTCCCAGTTTAGCTCCTAGTATTTCGTGAAACAAATACCAAACTCACAGTGCAGCAGCAAAAACACCACAAAAAGTGGAAGAGGACCAAATGGCTTCACAGTCCACACGGGGAGACACTTAGTCCCCAGTGGCCTCAGTTTACCTACAAAGAGAGGATTCAGCACTGCTTCATCTTGTTCATTGGAAAATAAGAAACCATGTCCTCCAGGTCACATAGATGCAGACCCAGCTTTGATGGTCTCACTACAGAGGAAGCCAAATCTCCTGAAAACAACATATATTTCAAGTGTGGAAGCTCAGAGGCAGTTTCTCAAAAGTTTTTAGGCCAGCAGAGCTCCATGTTTGTGGAGTGTTTACCCTGTCCTTAGTTTTGGAAACTCCTCTACCACCTCCAAGGTTGTGAACTCCTGAGCATTTTACATTCCAGATATGTATTCACTGATTTTGTAACTCTTCTCCTCTAATTGTGTCTTACTTGGGGTGAAGGTAATGTCAAGGCATTGTTTGGATGAGAGCGGGAGGATTTTGTGCAGCATATTTTTACATACACATTGATTCATTTTCCAAATTTCCATTCGAAGTACTGAATCCCTGACACTAACCATACCTAGTAGACTCAGACTATTCATCCTAAAATAATGGAGAAAATTAGCCCAACACATTAGAAATACAAGTACTTCAGAGGAAACATGTTGTATAGTTGACTTGACCATTTGCATTATATAAGGTAGGAGTTATAAATCTAGTCAAATTTATTTGAAATATTCTCCATGTGTTTTTAAGCTTAACAAATATGTGAATTCTTATTTCCCTTTTCTGTAGCCTATTCACACATGTATATTTATATGCATATATAGAATCCTACCAGGTATCACACGTACATTTTTGTGAGGTGGCTGTCTTGGCAGATACAAATTGTGAGAAGAGTTCACTCCTCCTAAATGCTGTTGGAAATGAAAATTCAACCTATAGGAGAGCGTCCTAGTAGAACAACATTATACATTAACTCATGTTCAGTTAAATAAATATTTTTGCATTTGTGGATGATACATATTTACTGATGAATTTCGATTGGCATTTATATTGGTACTTTTTAATGTCTGTGAGTGTTGTGTGTGTGTGTGTGTATATACAGATATAGATATAGATATACTCTGCAAATTTTTCAAAATATGAAATATATGTGTCTAATATACACTCTCTAAATTCATTCATGTTCATGTATGTGGATTTATAATCCACTTTTCACAAGATTATAATCAGAAATATTCATCCACCTGAAATACATATTTGTTTCCTAGTACTGAAAACTAACTTCAGTGAATGGTGCATACAAATCCTAATTATTCTACAGTAACTGACCCAGTCTAACATCAATGCAAGTAGACTCCTATGGGACATGATATGTAATTTGTCATTCATTTGTATTCGACACTGGTACATTATTGTTTCTTCAGTTTTTGCACATCACAGGATATACATTTCATCCACAAGTTCACAAATTAATAAGCATTTGTTTCAACTTTCACCACTTCTTGCTTCAGAACACATGTATTGTCAGGGTATTCTTGACTGGTCTTTTCATGAGACTTCTTTCCAAACACATTATTTTGAATTTCCATAATCATTTTGAAGCAAAACTCAGACACTCTTTATGATAAACCTAAACACAAATATTTCCATTACATATATACCTGGTTGGAATGAATGATTGTATATCAATATACGATTTCCTTTAATTTTTCAGATATCAGTTCAATTCATTATTTAAAGTTCAAAAAAGTTATATTATTTATTCACAGTATGGTCTATTCATGCTTTTTCTCTATGTTCCTAGAAACAGGGTACACCTCTTTGTACCCCCGATTCTCATTTTACATCTTCAATATATTGCTCCCAGAAATGGTGAAAGAAATACTCATGTCACCTCATTATCACAGTAATATTCTGGACAAAAAATGGAAAGGTCACACTTATGATTGTACCAAAGCCTAAATGGAAAGTGAACATGGATTTCTAAAAACATCCATGTCCAGGTTGCCTAATGCTGTCAATTGTCAATCCTATTGGTGACTACATATTTGTTTTTTTCCTAATTTATATATTCAAACTCAACCCTGTTGAAAATGTCTAATTCTATCACTCACTTTATACTTTGCCTGATTTCGTAATGTTTCTATTGATATCTGCTTTTCTACATATTTTCCCCAGTTCAACATAGTGACTGACTCTTCATATGTGCTGACATTTACATTCACTCAACAACCGAAAGTCTATTGCTAAAGAACTTTTGGTCCAAATCCTACACTCACTCTTCTTCCTAAACCTACCGACTATCTTCCTAATCCTACTGAATATCCCTTTTTGACTGGATGTTCTCTTCTAAATTCAATCATCCAATGTACAAGGTCCTATGCCATTGTATATGGAATTATCTGAGGCATCTTTGCAGAACATCATTCAAAGCTAAGTATCCCAATCAAGGGCAAAACCCTTCTGGGCTTCAAATCATACCTAGATTTCTGTTTTCCTACTTATATTTCACCTCTATATTCTTGTAAATATTGCAGGTTCCCAATACCATTATTCATCACACAGAATCACTCGTAATCCAAATCAAACCTGTTTTTAACCCCAAGTATACACTGTTCCCTCAATCATTTTACAGAAGAGCAGAGACAGAGTGGTTCTTACAATACAGGAAAGTTGGGGACCTTCAACCTGATGAGAACCTCAAATGTCCATGCACAAATGGTACCTGGAGAAGTTGTAGGCAGGTATGAAGCACCTGAGAGAGCAAAAGTCATCTTCCATGGCAAACAACCTGGTCAGGATGAAGGGATGTGTCTGAATCTGCCTCTCTCTCTTCTTATTGTACAGAAGATGGACCAAACCAGGGCTGAGTGGAGAGCTGTTCCCGGGTGCCAATGGTGATATACATTCTACCTTATGAAAGTGTCACAGGAAGTTCTGGCAACCTCCATCTTATGTTACCCTTGGAAGCAACTGTTAGGACAAAGTGGTTGCCAAGGCAGTGACCTCATTCAGTTCCAAAGAATGTGAAATACCTCATTTCCTTGGTGATGGAACTCTCTGAACTTGGTATCCAAGAAGCCAGACACCCAGAGGCAGTCCCAGTCCCAGTTCCAGTGGGCTCACTTGTTTGGATTTACCAAGGACAGAGTCAGTTTTCTTGGTACCTAATGATGTGAGGATGGCCAAATGCCAGGAGAGCTCTGAAGATGGACCTTTCCTGAGAAAACAGGTAGTGGCTAACCACTTTTTCCTGATGTCTTCACAGAGTTGGTCAAGGAATCAAGATCTGAGAGAAGACAGGCCATTTCGGGGGAACATAGTATGGCCCACCAGTCAGGGGACACTCCGGATAGTCACAGACGTACTTGGGGGAAGGAGGTGCCTTTGTGGGAGTGGGTGTGGGTTTGTTGTTTTGTCTCATGTTCTGAGAATAGATAGAAAAGGCGGTTTGTTTGGTTTGGAGTGGACAGTTTCTAGTAAGTCATTTGACATGGCGAGTGTTTCTCTTTCTGTGTATCCCACTGTGTCCGTTGTTGTAGACATTAGAAAAGAGAATGCATTAATGGATGTGTCCTGTCTAGTATAAATCTTCCCATAATTCATCCTGCCCAATATATGAATGGACTGCAGCTTGTCTTATCAATGTGCAACACCTGCTATCTTTCTAAGTTGTTGTTTGCTTCCTGAATTCTGGCCACTCTCCAGAATAGGCTCATGGATTTGTGTACAAAATATGTACCACCTCCAAGCTCTGTGACATGGCCATGTACTGGATAGCTGAAGAGAATGGCGAGCATCTCAAAAAACTCAGATATCAGTGTGACCAGGAAAGTCTCAGTGCAGAAACCCTGCTTTGGGCCTTTTGCTTACTTATTGTTGTGTTGCACTGAATGTCAGGAAGGTCTTTGCCTCAGGCCACCCCTTTGTGAAGCCTGAAGAAAACAGTTTTCAAATGGAAATGAATGGGCCTCACCTGTGGCTCTTTATCAGCCTCTTGGACCTGTGTGTGGCTGTGACTTAGATTGTCAGCACCTGATGGATCTTAAGAATGATCCCACGTGAGCTTCCAAAACCAAAATGGCAAAAAATATCATTCATTGTGGATGAAGTCTCTTGCCTTCCTCTGTTAGGTTCCTGCACTCCATCAAATGACAATAGGGATTCTTTGGGTCAAATGAGTTCTTCAAAGCCCTGCAGAGGTGCTTGTGTTTTCGCATGACTCTAAATCACCTAAAGAATCGATACCTAAAATCAGTAGGCCTCAAATTGGAGAAACAAAGAAGTATTAACGGCAGGCTTATTTGTTCGCTCCTGTTTCAGAGAAACGGTGTCCAGGCTACCCTGACTTTAGGCAAATGAGGGGCAAACGAGCTGATTTTGGACACTGTCTTGGGCTGCGCCCCTCATGGAAACCTCCAGCCAGAGGTTAAGATGATTGACTATATGGAATAAGATGAGGGCCATGTGGGAGTGTTTTGGTTTTAATTTTGGTCATTTGTGTTGCATTGGAAAAAATGACTGGGTCCACGTGAGCTTGAACTCTGGTGTGATTCCCCTTAGAGACTGGGTTTTGGAACTGAACTCAGAGAAGCATTGCCATGAATTTTGTTGGGATTTTAAGAGGCCACGCATGAAAGTCGCTCTTGGAAACTGAGACCTAGGCCCCGGGTGGATTTCCACAGAGGCCTGGGAATCTCAGCAAGGATATCACATGATTTTATTCTTAAAGAAATGGCAGCCATAGTTGAGAGTCAAAACACACATGGACCTCACATTGTAGACCTCAATGGGCCTAGCCTAATGTGACCTTTTGTCCACTCTTTGGGAAGCCGTGCCTGTGAGAGTTCTCCAGAGAGTTCATTGAAATGAGCTTCCTCACCATTTAATGTTTGCTGAATGAACTGAAACCCACAGTGCCTCCAACTTCATGCTTGAAAAATGGCTAGATAAATACCATGAAATTTTTGAAATTCCTATGACCAGGTGGCACTGGAGAAACATTGGATGTCCTGTTGCTGATCATGAGTATACCAGACAGTGCCTTGATTTACTGAGTTTCATGAAAATGGTGTAGAACAGAGATGCCAGAAATTTGGAGCCTGCTGAGTAGTGGGTCTAGAGCAGTGGTGGGGAGGTGTTTGCTAAAAAATCCGTGGTAGGGCCATGTGGATCTACCATTGGATTCCAAATGGCTTGTAACTGACATGGTGCAGCCAACAGACCCTTATATGTAAAGGCATCTTGTTATATGGAGAGTTTTCAGAGGAAAATTAAGAATCAGGTTGATATGGACAAGGGGGCAATGGGGCAAGCTGTGAGAGATAGGAGCCTAGTTGGTGCATTCTCTTGCAGACCCTGACCCACCACACGTGACAGAACTCCCTCCAGCACTGTGTCCCAGTTTAGCTCCTAGTATTTCGTGAAACAAATACCAAACTCACAGTGCAGCAGCAAAAACACCACAAAAAGTGGAAGAGGACCAAATGGCTTCACAGTCCACACGGGGAGACACTTAGTCCCCAGTGGCCTCAGTTTACCTAGAAAGAGAGGATTCAGCACTGCTTCATCTTGTTCATTGGAAAATAAGAAACCATGTCCTCCAGGTCACATAGATGCAGACCCAGCTTTGATGGTCTCACTACAGAGGAAGCCAAATCTCCAGAAAACTACATATATTTCAAGTGTGGAAGCTCAGAGGCAGTTTCTCAAAAAGTTTTTAGGCCAGCAGAGCTCCATGTTTGTGGAGTGTTTACCCTGTCCCTTAGTTTTGGAAACTCCTCTACCACCTCCAAGGTTGTGAACTCCTGAGCATTTTCCATTCCAGATATGTATTCACTGATTTTGTAACTCTTCTCCTCTAATTGTGTCTTACTTGGGGTGAAGGTAATGTCAAGGCATTGTTCTGGATGAGAGCGGGAGGATATTTGTGCAGCATATTTTTACATACACATTGGATTCATTTTCCAAATTTCCATTCGAAGTACTGAATCCCTGACACTAACCCATACCTAGTAGACTCAGACTATTCATCCTAATATAATGGAGAAAATTAGCCCAACACATTAGAAATACAAGTACTTCAGAGGAAACATGTTGTATAGTTGGACTTGACATTTGCATTATATAAGGTAGGAGTTATAAATCTAGTCAAATTTATTTGAAATATTCTCCATGTGTTTTTAAGCTTAACAAATATGTGAATTCTTATTTCCCTTTTCTGTAGCCTATTCACACAAGTATATTTATATGCATATATAGAATCCTACCAGGTATCACACGTACATTTTTGTGAGGTGGCTGTCTTGGCAGATACAAATTGTGAGAAGAGTTCACTCCTCCTAAATGCTGTTGGAAATGAAAATTCAACCTATAGGAGAGCGTCCTAGTAGAACAACATTATACATTAACTCATGTTCAGTTAAATAAATATTTTTGCATTTGTGGATGATACATATTTACTGATGAATTTCGATTGGCATTTATATTGGTACTTTTTAATGTCTGTGAGTGTTGTGTGTGTGTGTGTGTATATACAGATATAGATATAGATATACTCTGCAAATTTTTCAAAATATGAAATATATGTGTCTAATATACACTCTCTAAATTCATTCATGTTCATGTATGTGGATTTATAATCCACTTTTCACAAGATTATAATCAGAAATATTCATCCACCTGAAATACATATTTGTTTCCTAGTACTGAAAACTAACTTCAGTGAATGGTGCATACAAATCCTAATTATTCTACAGTAACTGACCCAGTCTAACATCAATGCAAGTAGACTCCTATGGGACATGATATGTAATTTGTCATTCATTTGTATTCGACACTGGTACATTATTGTTTCTTCAGTTTTTGCACATCACAGGATATACATTTCATCCACAAGTTCACAAATTAATAAGCATTTGTTTCAACTTTCACCACTTCTTGCTTCAGAACACATGTATTGTCAGGGTATTCTTGACTGGTCTTTTCATGAGACTTCTTTCCAAACACATTATTTTGAATTTCCATAATCATTTTGAAGCAAAACTCACACACTCTTTATGATAAACCTAAACACAAATATTTCCATTACATATATACCTGGTTGGAATGAATGATTGTATATCAATATACGATTTCCTTTAATTTTTCAGATATCAGTTCAATTCATTATTTAAAGTTCAAAAAAGTTATATTATTTATTCACAGTATGGTCTATTCATGCTTTTTCTCTATGTTCCTAGAAACAGGGTACACCTCTTTGTACCCCCGATTCTCATTTTACATCTTCAATATATTGCTCCCAGAAATGGTGAAAGAAATACTCATGTCACCTCATTATCACAGTAATATTCTGGACAAAAAATGGAAAGGTCACACTTATGATTGTACCAAAGCCTAAATGGAAAGTGAACATGGATTTCTAAAAACATCCATGTCCAGGTTGCCTAATGCTGTCAATTGTCAATCCTATTGGTGACTACATATTTGTTTTTTTCCTAATTTATATATTCAAACTCAACCCTGTTGAAAATGTCTAATTCTATCACTCACTTTATACTTTGCCTGATTTCGTAATGTTTCTATTGATATCTGCTTTTCTACATATTTTCCCCAGTTCAACATAGTGACTGACTCTTCATATGTGCTGACATTTACATTCACTCAACAACCGAAAGTCTATTGCTAAAGAACTTTTGGTCCAAATCCTACACTCACTCTTCTTCCTAAACCTACCGACTATCTTCCTAATCCTACTGAATATCCCTTTTTGACTGGATGTTCTCTTCTAAATTCAATCATCCAATGTACAAGGTCCTATGCCATTGTATATGGAATTATCTGAGGCATCTTTGCAGAACATCATTCAAAGCTAAGTATCCCAATCAAGGGCAAAACCCTTCTGGGCTTCAAATCATACCTAGATTTCTGTTTTCCTACTTATATTTCACCTCTATATTCTTGTAAATATTGCAGGTTCCCAATACCATTATTCATCACACAGAATCACTCGTAATCCAAATCAAACCTGTTTTTAACCCCAAGTATACACTGTTCCCTCAATCATTTTACAGAAGAGCAGAGACAGAGTGGTTCTTACAATACAGGAAAGTTGGGGACCTTCAACCTGATGAGAACCTCAAATGTCCATGCACAAATGGTACCTGGAGAAGTTGTAGGCAGGTATGAAGCACCTGAGAGAGCAAAAGTCATCTTCCATGGCAAACAACCTGGTCAGGATGAAGGGATGTGTCTGAATCTGCCTCTCTCTCTTCTTATTGTACAGAAGATGGACCAAACCAGGGCTGAGTGGAGAGCTGTTCCCGGGTGCCAATGGTGATATACATTCTACCTTATGAAAGTGTCACAGGAAGTTCTGGCAACCTCCATCTTATGTTACCCTTGGAAGCAACTGTTAGGACAAAGTGGTTGCCAAGGCAGTGACCTCATTCAGTTCCAAAGAATGTGAAATACCTCATTTCCTTGGTGATGGAACTCTCTGAACTTGGTATCCGAGAAGCCAGACACCCAGAGGCAGTCCCAGTCCCAGTTCCAGTGGGCTCACTTGTTTGGATTTACCAAGGACAGAGTCAGTTTTCTTGGTACCTAATGATGTGAGGATGGCCAAATGCCAGGAGAGCTCTGAAGATGGACCTTTCCTGAGAAAACAGGTAGTGGCTAACCACTTTTTCCTGACGTCTTCACAGAGTTGGTCAAGGAATCAAGATCTGAGAGAAGACAGGCCATTTCGGGGGAACATAGTATGGCCCACCAGTCAGAGGACACTCCGGATAGTCACAGACGTACTTGGGGGAAGGAGGTGCCTTTGTGGGAGTGGGTGTGGGTTTGTTGTTTTGTCTCATGTTCTGACAATAGATAGAAAAGGCGGTTTGTTTGGTTTGGAGTGGACAGTTTCTAGTAAGTCATTTGAAATGGCGAGTGTTTCTCTTTCTGTGTATCCCACTGTGTCCGTTGTTGTAGACATTAGAAAAGAGAATGCATTAATGGATGTGTCCTGTCTAGTATAAATCTTCCCATAATTCATCCTGCCCAATATATGAATGGACTGCAGCTTGTCTTATCAATGTGCAACACCTGCTATCTTTCTAAGTTGTTGTTTGCTTCCTGAATTCTGGCCACTCTCCAGAATAGGCTCATGGATTTGTGTACAAAATATGTACCACCTCCAAGCTCTGTGACATGGCCATGTACTGGATAGCTGAAGAGAATGGCGAGCATCTCAAAAAACTCAGATATCAGTGTGACCAGGAAAGTCTCAGTGCAGAAACCCTGCTTTGGGCCTTTTGCTTACTTATTGTTGTGTTGCACTGAATGTCAGGAAGGTCTTTGCCTCAGGCCACCCCTTTGTGAAGCCTGAAGAAAACAGTTTTCAAATGGAAATGAATGGGCCTCACCTGTGGCCCTTTATCAGCCTCTTGGACCTGTGTGTGGCTGTGACTTAGATTCTCAGCACCTGATGGATCTTAAGAATGATCCCACGTGAGCTTCCAAAACCAAAATGGCAAAAAATATCATTCATTGTGGATGAAGTCTCTTGCCTTCCTCTGTTAGGTTCCTGCACTCCATCAAATGACAATAGGGATTCTTTGGGTCAAATGAGTTCTTCAAAGCCCTGCAGAGGTGCTTGTGTTTTCGCATGACTCTAAATCACCTAAAGAATCGATACCTAAAATCAGTAGGCCTCAAATTGGAGAAACAAAGAAGTATTAACGGCAGGCTTATTTGTTCGCTCCTGTTTCAGATAAACGGTGTCCAGGCTACCCTGACTTTAGGCAAATGAGGGGCAAACGAGCTGATTTTGGACACTGTCTTGGGCTGCGCCCCTCATGGAAACCTCCAGCCAGAGGTTAAGATGATTGACTATATGGAATAAGATGAGGGCCATGTGGGAGTGTTTTGGTTTTAATTTTGGTCATTTGTGTTGCATTGGAAAAAATGACTGGGTCCACGTGAGCTTGAACTCTGGTGTGATTCCCCTTAGAGACTGGGTTTTGGAACTGAACTCAGAGAAGCATTGCCATGAATTTTGTTGGGATTTTAAGAGGCCACTCATGAAAGTCGCTCTTGGAAACTGAGATCTAGGCCCCGGGTGGATTTCCACAGAGGCCTGGGAATCTCAGCAAGGATATCACATGATTTTATTCTTAAAGAAATGGCAGCCATAGTTGAGAGTCAAAACACACATGTACCTCACATTGTAGACCTCAATGGGCCTGGCCTAATGTGACCTTTTGTCCACTCTTTGGGAAGCCGTGCCTGTGAGAGTTCTCCAGAGATTTCATTGAAATGAGCTTCCTCACCATTTAATGTTTGCTGAATGAACTGAAACCCACAGTGCCTCCAACTTCATGCTTGAAAAATGGCTAGATAAATACCATGAAATTTTTGAAATTCCAATGACCAGGTGGCACTGGAGAAACATTGGATGTCCTGTTGCTGATCATGAGTATACCAGACAGTGCCTTGATTTACTGAGTTTCATGAAAATGGTGTAGAACAGAGATGCCAGAAATTTGGAGCCTGCTGAGTAGTGGGTCTAGAGCAGTGGTGGGGAGGTGTTTGCTAAAAAATCCGTGGTAGGGCCATGTGGATCTACCATTGGATTCCAAATGGCTTGTAACTGACATGGTGCAGCCAACAGACCCTTATATGTAAAGGCATCTTGTTATATGGAGAGTTTTCAGAGGAAAATTAAGAATCAGGTTGATATGGACAAGGGGGCAATGGGGCAAGCTGTGAGAGATAGGAGCCTAGTTGGTGCATTCTCTTGCAGACCCTGACCCACCACACGTGACAGAACTCCCTCCAGCACTGTGTCCCAGTTTAGCTCCTAGTATTTCGTGAAACAAATACCAAACTCACAGTGCAGCAGCAAAAACACCACAAAAAGTGGAAGAGGACCAAATGGCTTCACAGTCCACACGGGGAGACACTTAGTCCCCAGTGGCCTCAGTTTACCTACAAAGAGAGGATTCAGCACTGCTTCATCTTGTTCATTGGAAAATAAGAAACCATGTCCTCCAGGTCACATAGATGCAGACCCAGCTTTGATGGTCTCACTACAGAGGAAGCCAAATCTCCTGAAAACAACATATATTTCAAGTGTGGAAGCTCAGAGGCAGTTTCTCAAAAAGTTTTTAGGCCAGCAGAGCTCCATGTTTGTGGAGTGTTTACCCTGTCCCTTAGTTTTGGAAACTCCTCTACCACCTCCAAGGTTGTGAACTCCTGAGCATTTTACATTCCAGATATGTATTCACTGATTTTGTAACTCTTCTCCTCTAATTGTGTCTTACTTGGGGTGAAGGTAATGTCAAGGCATTGTTCTGGATGAGAGCGGGAGGATATTTGTGCAGCATATTTTTACATACACATTGGATTCATTTTCCAAATTTCCATTCGAAGTACTGAATCCCTGACACTAACCCATACCTAGTAGACTCAGACTATTCATCCTAATATAATGGAGAAAATTAGCCCAACACATTAGAAATACAAGTACTTCAGAGGAAACATGTTGTATAGTTGGACTTGACATTTGCATTATATAAGGTAGGAGTTATAAATCTAGTCAAATTTATTTGAAATATTCTCCATGTGTTTTTAAGCTTAACAAATATGTGAATTCTTATTTCCCTTTTCTGTAGCCTATTCACACATGTATATTTATATGCATATATAGAATCCTACCAGGTATCACACGTACATTTTTGTGAGGTGGCTGTCTTGTCAGATACAAATTGTGAGAAGAGTTCACTCCTCCTAAATGCTGTTGGAAATGAAAATTCAACCTATAGGAGAGCGTCCTAGTAGAACAACATTATACATTAACTCATGTTCAGTTAAATAAATATTTTTGCATTTGTGGATGATACATATTTACTGATGAATTTCGATTGGCATTTATATTGGTACTTTTTAATGTCTGTGAGTGTTGTGTGTGTGTGTGTGTATATACAGATATAGATATAGATATACTCTGCAAATTTTTCAAAATATGAAATATATGTGTCTAATATACACTCTCTAAATTCATTCATGTTCATGTATGTGGATTTATAATCCACTTTTCACAAGATTATAATCAGAAATATTCATCCACCTGAAATACATATTTGTTTCCTAGTACTGAAAACTAACTTCAGTGAATGGTGCATACAAATCCTAATTATTCTACAGTAACTGACCCAGTCTAACATCAATGCAAGTAGACTCCTATGGGACATGATATGTAATTTGTCATTCATTTGTATTCGACACTGGTACATTATTGTTTCTTCAGTTTTTGCACATCACAGGATATACATTTCATCCACAAGTTCACAAATTAATAAGCATTTGTTTCAACTTTCACCACTTCTTGCTTCAGAACACATGTATTGTCAGGGTATTCTTGACTGGTCTTTTCATGAGACTTCTTTCCAAACACATTATTTTGAATTTCCATAATCATTTTGAAGCAAAACTCACACACTCTTTATGATAAACCTAAACACAAATATTTCCATTACATATATACCTGGTTGGAATGAATGATTGTATATCAATATACGATTTCCTTTAATTTTTCAGATATCAGTTCAATTCATTATTTAAAGTTCAAAAAAGTTATATTATTTATTCACAGTATGGTCTATTCATGCTTTTTCTCTATGTTCCTAGAAACAGGGTACACCTCTTTGTACCCCCGATTCTCATTTTACATCTTCAATATATTGCTCCCAGAAATGGTGAAAGAAATACTCATGTCACCTCATTATCACAGTAATATTCTGGACAAAAAATGGAAAGGTCACACTTATGATTGTACCAAAGCCTAAATGGAAAGTGAACATGGATTTCTAAAAACATCCATGTCCAGGTTGCCTAATGCTGTCAATTGTCAATCCTATTGGTGACTACATATTTGTTTTTTTCCTAATTTATATATTCAAACTCAACCCTGTTGAAAATGTCTAATTCTATCACTCACTTTATACTTTGCCTGATTTCGTAATGTTTCTATTGATATCTGCTTTTCTACATATTTTCCCCAGTTCAACATAGTGACTGACTCTTCATATGTGCTGACATTTACATTCACTCAACAACCGAAAGTCTATTGCTAAAGAACTTTTGGTCCAAATCCTACACTCACTCTTCTTCCTAAACCTACCGACTATCTTCCTAATCCTACTGAATATCCCTTTTTGACTGGATGTTCTCTTCTAAATTCAATCATCCAATGTACAAGGTCCTATGCCATTGTATATGGAATTATCTGAGGCATCTTTGCAGAACATCATTCAAAGCTAAGTATCCCAATCAAGGGCAAAACCCTTCTGGGCTTCAAATCATACCTAGATTTCTGTTTTCCTACTTATATTTCACCTCTATATTCTTGTAAATATTGCAGGTTCCCAATACCATTATTCATCACACAGAATCACTCGTAATCCAAATCAAACCTGTTTTTAACCCCAAGTATACACTGTTCCCTCAATCATTTTACAGAAGAGCAGAGACAGAGTGGTTCTTACAATACAGGAAAGTTGGGGACCTTCAACCTGATGAGAACCTCAAATGTCCATGCACAAATGGTACCTGGAGAAGTTGTAGGCAGGTATGAAGCACCTGAGAGAGCAAAAGTCATCTTCCATGGCAAACAACCTGGTCAGGATGAAGGGATGTGTCTGAATCTGCCTCTCTCTCTTCTTATTGTACAGAAGATGGACCAAACCAGGGCTGAGTGGAGAGCTGTTCCCGGGTGCCAATGGTGATATACATTCTACCTTATGAAAGTGTCACAGGAAGTTCTGGCAACCTCCATCTTATGTTACCCTTGGAAGCAACTGTTAGGACAAAGTGGTTGCCAAGGCAGTGACCTCATTCAGTTCCAAAGAATGTGAAATACCTCATTTCCTTGGTGATGGAACTCTCTGAACTTGGTATCCGAGAAGCCAGACACCCAGAGGCAGTCCCAGTCCCAGTTCCAGTGGGCTCACTTGTTTGGATTTACCAAGGACAGAGTCAGTTTTCTTGGTACCTAATGATGTGAGGATGGCCAAATGCCAGGAGAGCTCTGAAGATGGACCTTTCCTGAGAAAACAGGTAGTGGCTAACCACTTTTTCCTGACGTCTTCACAGAGTTGGTCAAGGAATCAAGATCTGAGAGAAGACAGGCCATTTCGGGGGAACATAGTATGGCCCACCAGTCAGAGGACACTCCGGATAGTCACAGACGTACTTGGGGGAAGGAGGTGCCTTTGTGGGAGTGGGTGTGGGTTTGTTGTTTTGTCTCATGTTCTGACAATAGATAGAAAAGGCGGTTTGTTTGGTTTGGAGTGGACAGTTTCTAGTAAGTCATTTGAAATGGCGAGTGTTTCTCTTTCTGTGTATCCCACTGTGTCCGTTGTTGTAGACATTAGAAAAGAGAATGCATTAATGGATGTGTCCTGTCTAGTATAAATCTTCCCATAATTCATCCTGCCCAATATATGAATGGACTGCAGCTTGTCTTATTGATGTGCAACACCTGCTATCTTTCTAAGTTGTTGTTTGCTTCCTGAATTCTGGCCACTCTCCAGAATAGGCTCATGGATTTGTGTACAAAATATGTACCACCTCCAAGCTCTGTGACATGGCCATGTACTGGATAGCTGAAGAGAATGGCGAGCATCTCAAAAAACTCAGATATCAGTGTGACCAGGAAAGTCTCAGTGCAGAAACCCTGCTTTGGGCCTTTTGCTTACTTATTGTTGTGTTGCACTGAATGTCAGGAAGGTCTTTGCCTCAGGCCACCCCTTTGTGAAGCCTGAAGAAAACAGTTTTCAAATGGAAATGAATGGGCCTCACCTGTGGCCCTTTATCAGCCTCTTGGACCTGTGTGTGGCTGTGACTTAGATTCTCAGCACCTGATGGATCTTAAGAATGATCCCACGTGAGCTTCCAAAACCAAAATGGCAAAAAATATCATTCATTGTGGATGAAGTCTCTTGCCTTCCTCTGTTAGGTTCCTGCACTCCATCAAATGACAATAGGGATTCTTTGGGTCAAATGAGTTCTTCAAAGCCCTGCAGAGGTGCTTGTGTTTTCGCATGACTCTAAATCACCTAAAGAATCGATACCTAAAATCAGTAGGCCTCAAATTGGAGAAACAAAGAAGTATTAACGGCAGGCTTATTTGTTCGCTCCTGTTTCAGATAAACGGTGTCCAGGCTACCCTGACTTTAGGCAAATGAGGGGCAAACGAGCTGATTTTGGACACTGTCTTGGGCTGCGCCCCTCATGGAAACCTCCAGCCAGAGGTTAAGATGATTGACTATATGGAATAAGATGAGGGCCATGTGGGAGTGTTTTGGTTTTAATTTTGGTCATTTGTGTTGCATTGGAAAAAATGACTGGGTCCACGTGAGCTTGAACTCTGGTGTGATTCCCCTTAGAGACTGGGTTTTGGAACTGAACTCAGAGAAGCATTGCCATGAATTTTGTTGGGATTTTAAGAGGCCACGCATGAAAGTCGCTCTTGGAAACTGAGATCTAGGCCCCGGGTGGATTTCCACAGAGGCCTGGGAATCTCAGCAAGGATATCACATGATTTTATTCTTAAAGAAATGGCAGCCATAGTTGAGAGTCAAAACACACATGTACCTCACATTGTAGACCTCAATGGGCCTGGCCTAATGTGACCTTTTGTCCACTCTTTGGGAAGCCGTGCCTGTGAGATTTCTCCAGAGATTTCATTGAAATGAGCTTCCTCACCATTTAATGTTTGCTGAATGAACTGAAACCCACAGTGCCTCCAACTTCATGCTTGAAAAATGGCTAGATAAATACCATGAAATTTTTGAAATTCCAATGACCAGGTGGCACTGGAGAAACATTGGATGTCCTGTTGCTGATCATGAGTATACCAGACAGTGCCTTGATTTACTGAGTTTCATGAAAATGGTGTAGAACAGAGATGCCAGAAATTTGGAGCCTGCTGAGTAGTGGGTCTAGAGCAGTGGTGGGGAGGTGTTTGCTAAAAAATCCGTGGTAGGGCCATGTGGATCTACCATTGGATTCCAAATGGCTTGTAACTGACATGGTGCAGCCAACAGACCCTTATATGTAAAGGCATCTTGTTATATGGAGAGTTTTCAGAGGAAAATTAAGAATCAGGTTGATATGGACAAGGGGGCAATGGGGCAAGCTGTGAGAGATAGGAGCCTAGTTGGTGCATTCTCTTGCAGACCCTGACCCACCACACGTGACAGAACTCCCTCCAGCACTGTGTCCCAGTTTAGCTCCTAGTATTTCGTGAAACAAATACCAAACTCACAGTGCAGCAGCAAAAACACCACAAAAAGTGGAAGAGGACCAAATGGCTTCACAGTCCACACGGGGAGACACTTAGTCCCCAGTGGCCTCAGTTTACCTACAAAGAGAGGATTCAGCACTGCTTCATCTTGTTCATTGGAAAATAAGAAACCATGTCCTCCAGGTCACATAGATGCAGACCCAGCTTTGATGGTCTCACTACAGAGGAAGCCAAATCTCCTGAAAACAACATATATTTCAAGTGTGGAAGCTCAGAGGCAGTTTCTCAAAAAGTTTTTAGGCCAGCAGAGCTCCATGTTTGTGGAGTGTTTACCCTGTCCCTTAGTTTTGGAAACTCCTCTACCACCTCCAAGGTTGTGAACTCCTGAGCATTTTCCATTCCAGATATGTATTCACTGATTTTGTAACTCTTCTCCTCTAATTGTGTCTTACTTGGGGTGAAGGTAATGTCAAGGCATTGTTCTGGATGAGAGCGGGAGGATATTTGTGCAGCATATTTTTACATACACATTGGATTCATTTTCCAAATTTCCATTCGAAGTACTGAATCCCTGACACTAACCCATACCTAGTAGACTCAGACTATTCATCCTAATATAATGGAGAAAATTAGCCCAACACATTAGAAATACAAGTACTTCAGAGGAGACATGTTGTATAGTTGGACTTGACATTTGCATTATATAAGGTAGGAGTTATAAATCTAGTCAAATTTATTTGAAATATTCTCCATGTGTTTTTAAGCTTAACAAATATGTGAATTCTTATTTCCCTTTTCTGTAGCCTATTCACACATGTATATTTATATGCATATATAGAATCCTACCAGGTATCACACGTACATTTTTGTGAGGTGGCTGTCTTGGCAGATACAAATTGTGAGAAGAGTTCACTCCTCCTAAATGCTGTTGGAAATGAAAATTCAACCTATAGGAGAGCGTCCTAGTAGAACAACATTATACATTAACTCATGTTCATTAAAATAAATATTTTTGCATTTGTGGATGATACATATTTACTGATGAATTTCGATTGGCATTTATATTGGTACTTTTTAATGTCTGTGAGTGTTGTGTGTGTGTGTGTGTATATACAGATATAGATATAGATATACTCTGCAAATTTTTCAAAATATGAAATATATGTGTCTAATATACACTCTCTAAATTCATTCACGTTCATGTATGTGGATTTATAATCCACTTTTCACAAGATTATAATCAGAAATATTCATCCACCTGAAATACATATTTGTTTCCTAGTACTGAAAACTAACTTCAGTGAATGGTGCATACAAATCCTAATTATTCTACAGTAACTGACCCAGTCTAACATCAATGCAAGTAGACTCCTATGGGACATGATATGTAATTTGTCATTCATTTGTATTCGACACTGGTACATTATTGTTTCTTCAGTTTTTGCACATCACAGGATATACATTTCATCCACAAGTTCACAAATTAATAAGCATTTGTTTCAACTTTCACCACTTCTTGCTTCAGAACACATGTATTGTTAGGGTATTCTTGACTGGTCTTTTCATGAGACTTCTTTCCAAACACATTATTTTGAATTTCCATAATCATTTTGAAGCAAAACTCACACACTCTTTATGATAAACCTAAACACAAATATTTCCATTACATATATACCTGGTTGGAATGAATGATTGTATATCAATATACGATTTCCTTTAATTTTTCAGATATCAGTTCAATTCATTATTTAAAGTTCAAAAAAGTTATATTATTTATTCACAGTATGGTCTATTCATGCTTTTTCTCTATGTTCCTAGAAACTGGGTACACCTCTTTGTACCCCCGATTCTCATTTTACATCTTCAATATATTGCTCCCAGAAATGGTGAAAGAAATACTCATGTCACCTCATTATCACAGTAATATTCTGGACAAAAAATGGAAAGGTCACACTTATGATTGTACCAAAGCCTAAATGGAAAGTGAACATGGATTTCTAAAAACATCCATGTCCAGGATGCCTAATGCTGTCAATTGTCAATCCTATTGGTGACTACATATTTGTTTTTTTCCTAATTTATATATTCAAACTCAACCCTGTTGAAAATGTCTAATTCTATCACTCACTTTATACTTTGCCTGATTTCGTAATGTTTCTATTGATATCTGCTTTTCTACATATTTTCCCCAGTTCAACATAGTGACTGGCTCTTCATATGTGCTGACATTTACATTCACTCAACAACCGAAAGTCTATTGCTAAAGAACTTTTGGTCCAAATCCTACACTCACTCTTCTTCCTAAACCTACCGACTATCTTCCTAATCCTACTGAATATCCCTTTTTGACTGGATGTTCTCTTCTAAATTCAATCATCCAATGTACAAGGTCCTATGCCATTGTATATGGAATTATCTGAGGCATCTTTGCAGAACATCATTCAAAGCTAAGTATCCCAATCAAGGGCAAAACCCTTCTGGGCTTCAAATCATACCTAGATTTCTGTTTTCCTACTTATATTTCACCTCTATATTCTTGTAAATATTGCAGGTTCCCAATACCATTATTCATCACACAGAATCACTCGTAATCCAAATCAAACCTGTTTTTAACCCCAAGTATACACTGTTCCCTCAATCATTTTACAGAAGAGCAGAGACAGAGTGGTTCTTACAATACAGGAAAGTTGGGGACCTTCAACCTGATGAGAACCTCAAATGTCCATGCACAAATGGTACCTGGAGAAGTTGTAGGCAGGTATGAAGCACCTGAGAGAGCAAAAGTCATCTTCCATGGCAAACAACCTGGTCAGGATGAAGGAATGTGTCTGAATCTGCCTCTCTCTCTTCTTATTGTACAGAAGATGGACCAAACCAGGGCTGAGTGGAGAGCTGTTCCCGGGTGCCAATGGTGATATACATTCTACCTTATGAAAGTGTCACAGGAAGTTCTGGCAACCTCCATCTTATGTTACCCTTGGAAGCAACTGTTAGGACAAAGTGGTTGCCAAGGCAGTGACCTCATTCAGTTCCAAAGAATGTGAAATACCTCATTTCCTTGGTGATGGAACTCTCTGAACTTGGTATCCAAGAAGCCAGACACCCAGAGGCAGTCCCAGTCCCAGTCCCAGTGGGCTCACTTGTTTGGATTTACCAAGGACAGAGTCAGTTTTCTTGGTACCTAATGATGTGAGGATGGCCAAATGCCAGGAGAGCTCTGAAGATGGACCTTTCCTGAGAAAACAGGTAGTGGCTAACCACTTTTTCCTGACGTCTTCACAGAGTTGGTCAAGGAATCAAGATCTGAGAGAAGACAGGCCATTTCGGGGGAACATAGTATGGCCCACCAGTCAGAGGACACTCTGGATAGTCACAGACGTACTTGGGGGAAGGAGGTGCCTTTGTGGGAGTGGGTGTGGGTTTGTTGTTTTGTCTCATGTTCTGAGAATAGATAGAAAAGGCGGTTTGTTTGGTTTGGAGTGGACAGTTTCTAGTAAGTCATTTGACATGGCGAGTGTTTCTCTTTCTGTGTATCCCACTGTGTCCGTTGTTGTAGACATTAGAAAAGAGAATGCATTAATGGATGTGTCCTGTCTAGTATAAATCTTCCCATAATTCATCCTGCCCAATATATGAATGGACTGCAGCTTGTCTTATCAATGTGCAACACCTGCTATCTTTCTAAGTTGTTGTTTGCTTCCTGAATTCTGGCCACTCTCCAGAATAGGCTCATGGATTTGTGTACAAAATATGTACCACCTCCAAGTTCTGTGACATGGCCATGTACTGGATAGCTGAAGAGAATGGCGAGCATCTCAAAAAACTCAGATATCAGTGTGACCAGGAAAGTCTCAGTGCAGAAACCCTGCTTTGGGCCTTTTGCTTACTTATTGTTGTGTTGCACTGAATGTCAGGAAGGTCTTTGCCTCAGGCCACCCCTTTGTGAAGCCTGAAGAAAACAGTTTTCAAATGGAAATGAATGGGCCTCACCTGTGGCTCTTTATCAGCCTCTTGGACGTGTGTGTGGCTGTGACTTAGATTCTCAGCACCTGATGGATCTTAAGAATGATCCCACGTGAGCTTCCAAAACCAAAATGGCAAAAAATATCATTTATTGTGGATGAAGTCTCTTGCCTTCCTCTGTTAGGTTCCTGCACTCCATCAAATGACAATAGAGATTCTTTGGGTCAAATGAGTTCTTCAAAGCCCTGCAGAGGTGCTTGTGTTTTCGCATGACTCTAAATCACCTAAAGAATCGATACCTAAAATCAGTAGGCCTCAAATTGGAGAAACAAAGAAGTATTAACGGCAGGCTTATTTGTTCGCTCCTGTTTCAGAGAAACGGTGTCCAGCCTACCCTGACTTTAGGCAAATGAGGGGCAAACGAGCTGATTTTGGACACTGTCTTGGGCTGCGCCCCTCATGGAAACCTCCAGCCAGAGGTTAAGATGATTGACTATATGGAATAAGATGAGGGCCATGTGGGAGTGTTTTGGTTTTAATTTTGGTCATTTGTGTTGCATTGGAAAAAATGACTGGGTCCACGTGAGCTTGAACTCTGGTGTGATTCCCCTTAGAGACTGGGTTTTGGAACTGAACTCAGAGAAGCATTGCCATGAATTTTGTTGGGATTTTAAGAGGCCACGCATGAAAGTCGCTCTTGGAAACTGAGACCTAGGCCCCGGGTGGATTTCCACAGAGGCCTGGGAATCTCAGCAAGGATATCACATGATTTTATTCTTAAAGAAATGGCAGCCATAGTTGAGAGTCAAAACACACATGTACCTCACATTGTAGACCTCAATGGGCCTGGCCTAATGTGACCTTTTGTCCACTCTTTGGGAAGCCGTGCCTGTGAGAGTTCTCCAGAGATTTCATTGAAATGAGCTTCCTCACCATTTAATGTTTGCTGAATGAACTGAAACCCACAGTGCCTCCAACTTCATGCTTGAAAAATGGCTAGATAAATACCATGAAATTTTTGAAATTCCAATGACCAGGTGGCACTGGAGAAACATTGGATGTCCTGTTGCTGATCATGAGTATACCAGACAGTGCCTTGATTTACTGAGTTTCATGAAAATGGTGTAGAACAGAGATGCCAGAAATTTGGAGCCTGCTGAGTAGTGGGTCTAGAGCAGTGGTGGGGAGGTGTTTGCTAAAAAATCCGTGGTAGGGCCATGTGGATCTACCATTGGATTCCAAATGGCTTGTAACTGACATGGTGCAGCCAACAGACCCTTATATGTAAAGGCATCTTGTTATATGGAGAGTTTTCAGAGGAAAATTAAGAATCAGGTTGATATGGACAAGGGGGCAATGGGGCAAGCTGTGAGAGATAGGAGCCTAGTTGGTGCATTCTCTTGCAGACCCTGACCCACCACACGTGACAGAACTCCCTCCAGCACTGTGTCCCAGTTTAGCTCCTAGTATTTCGTGAAACAAATACCAAACTCACAGTGCAGCAGCAAAAACACCACAAAAAGTGGAAGAGGACCAAATGGCTTCACAGTCCACACGGGGAGACACTTAGTCCCCAGTGGCCTCAGTTTACCTACAAAGAGAGGATTCAGCACTGCTTCATCTTGTTCATTGGAAAATAAGAAACCATGTCCTCCAGGTCACATAGATGCAGACCCAGCTTTGATGGTCTCACTACAGAGGAAGCCAAATCTCCTGAAAACAACATATATTTCAAGTGTGGAAGCTCAGAGGCAGTTTCTCAAAAAGTTTTTAGGCCAGCAGAGCTCCATGTTTGTGGAGTGTTTACCCTGTCCCTTAGTTTTGGAAACTCCTCTACCACCTCCAAGGTTGTGAACTCCTGAGCATTTTCCATTCCAGATATGTATTCACTGATTTTGTAACTCTTCTCCTCTAATTGTGTCTTACTTGGGGTGAAGGTAATGTCAAGGCATTGTTCTGGATGAGAGCGGGAGGATATTTGTGCAGCATATTTTTACATACACATTGGATTCATTTTCCAAATTTCCATTCGAAGTACTGAATCCCTGACACTAACCCATACCTAGTAGACTCAGACTATTCATCCTAATATAATGGAGAAAATTAGCCCAACACATTAGAAATACAAGTACTTCAGAGGAAACATGTTGTATAGTTGGACTTGACATTTGCATTATATAAGGTAGGAGTTATAAATCTAGTCAAATTTATTTGAAATATTCTCCATGTGTTTTTAAGCTTAACAAATATGTGAATTCTTATTTCCCTTTTCTGTAGCCTATTCACACATGTATATTTATATGCATATATAGAATCCTACCAGGTATCACACGTACATTTTTGTGAGGTGGCTGTCTTGGCAGATACAAATTGTGAGAAGAGTTCACTCCTCCTAAATGCTGTTGGAAATGAAAATTCAACCTATAGGAGAGCGTCCTAGTAGAACAACATTATACATTAACTCATGTTCAGTTAAATAAATATTTTTGCATTTGTGGATGATACATATTTACTGATGAATTTCGATTGGCATTTATATTGGTACTTTTTAATGTCTGTGAGTGTTGTGTGTGTGTGTGTGTATATACAGATATAGATATAGATATACTCTGCAAATTTTTCAAAATATGAAATATATGTGTCTAATATACACTCTCTAAATTCATTCACGTTCATGTATGTGGATTTATAATCCACTTTTCACAAGATTATAATCAGAAATATTCATCCACCTGAAATACATATTTGTTTCCTAGTACTGAAAACTAACTTCAGTGAATGGTGCATACAAATCCTAATTATTCTACAGTAACTGACCCAGTCTAACATCAATGCAAGTAGACTCCTATGGGACATGATATGTAATTTGTCATTCATTTGTATTCGACACTGGTACATTATTGTTTCTTCAGTTTTTGCACATCACAGGATATACATTTCATCCACAAGTTCACAAATTAATAAGCATTTGTTTCAACTTTCACCACTTCTTGCTTCAGAACACATGTATTGTCAGGGTATTCTTGACTGGTCTTTTCATGAGACTTCTTTCCAAACACATTATTTTGAATTTCCATAATCATTTTGAAGCAAAACTCACACACTCTTTATGATAAACCTAAACACAAATATTTCCATTACATATATACCTGGTTGGAATGAATGACTGTATATCAATATACGATTTCCTTTAATTTTTCAGATATCAGTTCAATTCATTATTTAAAGTTCAAAAAAGTTATATTATTTATTCACAGTATGGTCTATTCATGCTTTTTCTCTATGTTCCTAGAAACAGGGTACACCTCTTTGTACCCCCGATTCTCATTTTACATCTTCAATATATTGCTCCCAGAAATGGTGAAAGAAATACTCATGTCACCTCATTATCACAGTAATATTCTGGACAAAAAATGGAAAGGTCACACTTATGATTGTACCAAAGCCTAAATGGAAAGTGAACATGGATTTCTAAAAACATCCATGTCCAGGTTGCCTAATGCTGTCAATTGTCAATCCTATTGGTGACTACATATTTGTTTTTTTCCTAATTTATATATTCAAACTCAACCCTGTTGAAAATGTCTAATTCTATCACTCACTTTATACTTTGCCTGATTTCGTGATGTTTCTATTGATATCTGCTTTTCTACATATTTTCTCCAGTTCAACATAGTGACTGACTCTTCATATGTGCTGACATTTACATTCACTCAACAACCGAAAGTCTATTGCTAAAGAACTTTTGGTCCAAATCCTACACTCACTCTTCTTCCTAAACCTACCGACTATCTTCCTAATCCTACTGAATATCCCTTTTTGACTGGATGTTCTCTTCTAAATTCAATCATCCAATGTACAAGGTCCTATGCCATTGTATATGGAATTATCTGAGGCATCTTTGCAGAACATCATTCAAAGCTAAGTATCCCAATCAAGGGCAAAACCCTTCTGGGCTTCAAATCATACCTAGATTTCTGTTTTCCTACTTATATTTTACCTCTATATTCTTGTAAATATTGCAGGTTCCCAATACCATTATTCATCACACAGAATCACTCGTAATCCAAATCAAACCTGTTTTTAACCCCAAGTATACACTGTTCCCTCAATCATTTTACAGAAGAGCAGAGACAGAGTGGTTCTTACAATACAGGAAAGTTGGGGACCTTCAACCTGATGAGAACCTCAAATGTCCATGCACAAATGGTACCTGGAGAAGTTGTAGGCAGGTATAAAGCACCTGAGAGAGCAAAAGTTATCTTCCATGGCAAACAACCTGGTCAGGATGAAGGGATGTGTCTGAATCTGCCTCTCTCTCTTCTTATTGTACAGAAGATGGACCAAACCAGGGCTGAGTGGAGAGCTGTTCCCGGGTGCCAATGGTGATATACATTCTACCTTATGAAAGTGTCACAGGAAGTTCTGGCAACCTCCATCTTATGTTACCCTTGGAAGCAACTGTTAGGACAAAGTGGTTGCCAAGGCAGTGACCTCATTCAGTTCCAAAGAATGTGAAATACCTCATTTCCTTGGTGATGGAACTCTCTGAACTTGGTATCCAAGAAGCCAGACACCCAGAGGCAGTCCCAGTCCCAGTCCCAGTGGGCTCACTTGTTTGGATTTACCAAGGACAGAGTCAGTTTTCTTGGTACCTAATGATGTGAGGATGGCCAAATGCCAGGAGAGCTCTGAAGATGGACCTTACCTGAGAAAACAGGTAGTGGCTAACCACTTTTTCCTGACGTCTTCACAGAGTTGGTCAAGGAATCAAGATCTGAGAGAAGACAGGCCATTTCGGGGGAACATAGTATGGCCCACCAGTCAGAGGACACTCCGGATAGTCACAGACGTACTTGGGGGAAGGAGGTGCCTTTGTGGGAGTGGGTGTGGGTTTGTTGTTTTGTCTCATGTTCTGAGAATAGATAGAAAAGGCGGTTTGTTTGGTTTGGAGTGGACAGTTTCTAGTAAGTCATTTGACATGGCGAGTGTTTCTCTTTCTGTGTATCCCACTGTGTCCGTTGTTGTAGACATTAGAAAAGAGAATGCATTAATGGATGTGTCCTGTCTAGTATAAATCTTCCCATAATTCATCCTGCCCAATATATGAATGGACTGCAGCTTGTCTTATCAATGTGCAACACCTGCTATCTTTCTAAGTTGTTGTTTGCTTCCTGAATTCTGGCCACTCTCCAGAATAGGCTCATGGATTTGTGTACAAAATATGTACCACCTCCAAGCTCTGTGACATGGCCATGTACTGGATAGCTGAAGAGAATGGCGAGCATCTCAAAAAACTCAGATATCAGTGTGACCAGGAAAGTCTCAGTGCAGAAACCCTGCTTTGGGCCTTTTGCTTACTTATTGTTGTGTTGCACTGAATGTCAGGAAGGTCTTTGCCTCAGGCCACCCCTTTGTGAAGCCTGAAGAAAACAGTTTTCAAATGGAAATGAATGGGCCTCACCTGTGGCTCTTTATCAGCCTCTTGGACCTGTGTGTGGCTGTGACTTAGATTCTCAGCACCTGATGGATCTTAAGAATGATCCCACGTGAGCTTCCAAAACCAAAATGGCAAAAAATATCATTCATTGTGGATGAAGTCTCTTGCCTTCCTCTGTTAGGTTCCTGCACTCCATCAAATGACAATAGGGATTCTTTGGGTCAAATGAGTTCTTCAAAGCCCTGCAGAGGTGCTTGTGTTTTCGCATGACTCTAAATCACCTAAAGAATCGATACCTAAAATCAGTAGGCCTCAAATTGGAGAAACAAAGAAGTATTAACGGCAGGCTTATTTGTTCGCTCCTGTTTCAGAGAAACGGTGTCCAGGCTACCCTGACTTTAGGCAAATGAGGGGCAAACGAGCTGATTTTGGACACTGTCTTGGGCTGCGCCCCTCATGGAAACCTCCAGCCAGAGGTTAAGATGATTGACTATATGGAATAAGATGAGGGCCATGTGGGAGTGTTTTGGTTTTAATTTTGGTCATTTGTTTGCATTGGAAAAAATGACTGGGTCCACGTGAGCTTGAACTCTGGTGTGATTCCCCTTAGAGACTGGGTTTTGGAACTGAACTCAGAGAAGCATTGCCATGAATTTTGTTGGGATTTTAAGAGGCCACGCATGAAAGTCGCTCTTGGAAACTGAGACCTAGGCCCCGGGTGGATTTCCACAGAGGCCTGGGAATCTCAGCAAGGATATCACATGATTTTATTCTTAAAGAAATGGCAGCCATAGTTGAGAGTCAAAACACACATGGACCTCACATTGTAGACCTCAATGGGCCTGGCCTAATGTGACCTTTTGTCCACTCTTTGGGAAGCCGTGCCTGTGAGAGTTCTCCAGAGATTTCATTGAAATGAGCTTCCTCACCATTTAATGTTTGCTGAATGAACTGAAACCCACAGTGCCTCCAACTTCATGCTTGAAAAATGGCTAGATAAATACCATGAAATTTTTGAAATTCCAATGACCAGGTGGCACTGGAGAAACATTGGATGTCCTGTTGCTGATCATGAGTATACCAGACAGTGCCTTGATTTACTGAGTTTCATGAAAATGGTGTAGAACAGAGATGCCAGAAATTTGGAGACTGCTGAGTAGTGGGTCTAGAGCAGTGGTGGGGAGGTGTTTGCTAAAAAATCCGTGGTAGGGCCATGTGGATCTACCATTGGATTCCAAATGGCTTGTAACTGACATGGTGCAGCCAACAGACCCTTATATGTAAAGGCATCTTGTTATATGGAGAGTTTTCAGAGGAAAATTAAGAATCAGGTTGATATGGACAAGGGGGCAATGGGGCAAGCTGTGAGAGATAGGAGCCTAGTTGGTGCATTCTCTTGCAGACCCTGACCCACCACACGTGACAGAACTCCCTCCAGCACTGTGTCCCAGTTTAGCTCCTAGTATTTCGTGAAACAAATACCAAACTCACAGTGCAGCAGCAAAAACACCACAAAAAGTGGAAGAGGACCAAATGGCTTCACAGTCCACACGGGGAGACACTTAGTCCCCAGTGGCCTCAGTTTACCTACAAAGAGAGGATTCAGCACTGCTTCATCTTGTTCATTGGAAAATAAGAAACCATGTCCTCCAGGTCACATAGATGCAGACCCAGCTTTGATGGTCTCACTACAGAGGAATCCAAATCTCCTGAAAACAACATATATTTCAAGTGTGGAAGCTCAGAGGCAGTTTCTCAAAAAGTTTTTAGGCCAGCAGAGCTCCATGTTTGTGGAGTGTTTACCCTGTCCCTTAGTTTTGGAAACTCCTCTACCACCTCCAAGGTTGTGAACTCCTGAGCATTTTCCATTCCAGATATGTATTCACTGATTTTGTAACTCTTCTCCTCTAATTGTGTTCTTACTTGGGGTAAAGGTAATGTCAAGGCATTGTTCTGGATGAGAGCGGGAGGATATTTGTGCAGCATATATTTACATACACATTGGATTCATTTTCCAATTTTCCATTCAAAATACTGAATCCCTGACACTAACCCATACCTAGTAGTCTCAGACTATTCATCTTAATATAATGGAGAAAATTAACCCAACACAATGGAAATACAAGCACTTCAGAGGAGACATGTTGTATAGTTGGACTTGACATATGCATTATATAAGGTAGGAGTTATAAATCTAGTCAAATTTTAATTGAAATATTCTCCATGTGTTTTTAAACTTAACAAATATGTGAATTCTTGTTTCCCTTTTCTGTAGCCTATTCACACATGTATATTTATATGCATATAAAGAATCCTACCAGGTATCACACGTACATTTTTGTGAGGTGGCTGTCTTGGCAGATACAAATTGTGAGAAGTGTTCACTCCTCCTTAATGCTGTTGGAAATGAAAATTCAACCTATAGGAGTGCGTCCTAGTAGAACAACATTATACATTAACTCATGTTCAGTAAAATAAATATTTTTGCATTTGTGGATGATATATATTTACTGATGAATTTCGATTGGCATTTATATTGGTACTTTTTAATGTCTGTGAGTGTTGTGTGTGTGTGTGTGTATATACAGATATAGATATAGATATACTCTCCAAATTTTTCAAAATATGAAATATATGTGTCTAATATACACTCTCTAAATTCATTCATGTTCATGTATGTGGATTTATAATCCACTTTTCACAAGATTATAATCAGAAATATTCATCCACCTGAAATACATATTTGTTTCCTAGTACTGAAAACTAACTTCAGTGAATGGTGCATACAAATCCTAATTATTCTACAGTAACTGACGCAGCCTAACATCAATGCAAGTAGAATCCTATGGGACATGATATGTAATTTGTCATTCATTTGTATTTGACACTGGTACATTATTATTTCTTCAGTTTTTGCACATCATAAGATATACCTTTGCCAAGGCAGTGACCTCATTCAGTTCCAAAGAATGTGACATACCTCATTTCCTTGGTGATGGAACTCTCTGAACTTTGTATCCAAGGAGCCAGGCACCCAGAGGCAGTTTCAGTCAAAGTCCCAGTGGGCTCACTTGTTTGGATTTAGCAAGGATAAAGTCAGTCATTCTTGGTTCCTACTGAAGTGAGGATTACCAAATGCCTGGAGAGCTCTGAAGAGGGAACTTTCCTGAGAAAGCATGTAGTAGCTCTCCATTTTTTCCTTACAACTTTACAGAGTTCGCCAAGGAAAACAGATCTGAGAGAGGACAGGCCATTTCAGAAGTACAGAGTATGGCCACCAGTCAGAGGACACTCTGGTTAGTCACACAGCTACTTGGGGAAGGAGGTGCCTTTTTGGGAGTGGGTGTGGGTTTGTGGTTTGTCTCATGTTCTGAAAATAGGTAGGAATGGCGGTTTGTTTGTTTTGGAGTGAACTGTTTCTGGTAAGTCGTTTGACGAGGTGAGTGTTTCCATGTCTGTGTATCCCACTGTGCCTGTGGTAGTAGACATGAGAAAAGAGAATGCAGCAATGGATGTGTCATGTCTAGTATAAAGCTTCCCAGCATTCATCCTGCCCAATTTATGAATGGAGTGTGGCTTGCCTTATGCACGGGCAACACCTAATACCTTCCTAAGTCCCTGTTTTCTTCCTGAATTCTGGCCACTCTCTAAAATAGGCTCATGGTTATGTGTCCAAGATACGTACCAAATCCAAGCTCTTTGACATGGCCATGTACTGGATACCTGAATGGAATGGCCCGCATCTCAGAAAACTCAGATATCAGTGTGACCAGGAAAGTCTCAGTGGAGATACCCTGTTTTGGGCCTTTTGCTTACCTATTGTTCTGTTGCCCTGAATATCAGAAAGGTCTATGTCTCATGCAACTCCTTTGTTAAGCCTGAAGAAAACAGTTTTCAAATGGAAATGAATGTGCATCACCTCTGGCTCTTTGCTTAATTTCATTGGAAAACGATGTGTCTGATTCAGGCCCTTTGCCCTGTTTTAGGCTGTGACTTAGATTCTCAGCACCTGATGGATGTAAAGAAAGATCCCATATGTGCATCTAAACCAAAATGGAAAAACGTTCAATCAATGTGCATGAAGTATATTGCCTTCCTTTGTTAGGTTTCTGAAATCCATCATGTCAGAATAGGGATCCTTTGGGTGAAATGAGTTCTTCAAATCTTTGCAGAGGTGCTTGGCTTTTCTCATGACTCCAATTCACAAAAAGAATCTAGACCCCACAGTCAGAGAGGCTCAAATTGGAGAAGCGAAGCAGTATTAAGGGCAGGCCTATTTGATCACTCCTGGTTCACAGGAAGGGTGTCCAAGCCACCCTGTCATTCGGCAAATGAGGGGCAAGGGAGCTTATTTTGGACACTGTCTTGGGATGTGCCTCTCATGAAAACCTCCATCCAGATGTTATGATGAGTATCTTTATGGTAGAAGATGAGGGCCATGTAGGAGTGTTTTGGTTATAATTGTGGTCATTTGTGTGGCAGTTGGAAGAGATGACTGGGTCCACCTGGGCATGAATTCTGCTGTGATTCCCCTTAGAGACTGAGTTCTGGAACTGACCTCAGAGAAGTATTGACATGAATTGTGTGGGGATTTTAGGAGGCCAGGAATGAGAGTTGCCATTGGGAACCTGGGATCAAGGCCCAGAGTGGCTTTCCACAGAACACTGGGAATCACAGCCAGGATATTACATGATTTTATTCTGAAAGACTTGGCAGGCATAATTGAGATTCAAAACACACTTGGACCTCGCTTTGTAGACCTCAATGGGCCTGGCTTCATGTGACTTTTTGGCCACTCTTTGGGTAGACTTTCCTGTGAGAGTGCTCCAGAGATTTCCCTGAAATTAGCTTCCTCACCATTTAATGGTTCCTGAATGAATTGAAACCAACATTGCCTCCAAATGCATCTGTGAAAAAATGATAGATAATTACCATGACATTTTAGAAATTCCGATGACCAGCTGGCACTGGAGGACCTTTGATGTCCTGTTGATGATCATGAGTATAACAGACAGGGCCTTGATTGACTGGGTTTCATGAAAATGGTGTAGAACAGAGATGCCAGTAAGTTGGGGCCTGGTAAGTAGTGGGCCTAGAGCTGTGTTATGCAAATGTGTGATAAAACATCTGTGGTGGGGCCATGTGGATCTTCCATTGGCTTCCAAATGGCTGTGACTGACATGGTGCAACCATCACACCCATATATGTAAAGGCATATTTTTATATGGAGAGGTTTCAGAGCAATGTTCAATATCATGTTGTAATTGTCATTGGGCAAGCTACTTGAGATAGAACCCTGGTTGGTGCATTCTCCTGGAGACCCTGCCAACCACACCTGACAGAACTCCCTTCAGCACTGTGTCCCATTTGAACTCGTTGTATTTCATGAAGCAAATACCAAACTCCCAGTGCAGCAGCAAGAAACACCACGAAAATTGGAGGATGACCATTGGTTTCACAGTCCACACGGGAAGAC
Organism: Callospermophilus lateralis; assembly: GCF_048772815.1. Taxonomy (NCBI): domain Eukaryota; kingdom Metazoa; phylum Chordata; class Mammalia; order Rodentia; family Sciuridae; genus Callospermophilus; species Callospermophilus lateralis. The sequence continues at coordinate 450,507 of NW_027511980.1, read as the reverse complement.
CCTTAGCCCTCAGTGGCCAAAGTTTACCTACAAAAAGAGAATTCATCACTGCTGCCTCATTTTTATTTTAAAATAAGTAACCATTTCCTCCAGGTCACATAGATGCAGATCCAGCTTTGATGGTTTCACTACAAATAAAGCTAAAGCTCCTGACAACAACATATATTTCAAGTGCCCAACCTCAGAGGCAGATTCTCAAAAAGTCTTTTGGCCAGCAGAGCTCCATGTTTGTGGAGTGTTTACCCTGTCTCTTACTTTTGGAAACTCCTCTACCACCTCCAAAGATGTGAAATCTGGAGCATTTTCCATTCTAGATATGTATTCACAGATTTTCTAACTCTTCTCCTCTAATTGTGTCTTACTTGGGGCGAAGGTAATGTCAAGGCATTGTTCTGGAGGAGAGTGGGAAGATTTTTCCGTAGCATATATTTGCATACACATTGGATTCAGTGTCCTATTTTCAATTCAAAATACTGAATACCTGACTCTAACCCATACCCTACCAGACTCTGACTACTAATCCTAATATGATGGAGAAAAATAACCCATAAAGAATAGAAATACAAGCAGTTCAGAGTAGGCATGGTGTATAGATGGACTTGCCTTTTGCATGATACAGAGTTGGAGTTATAAATCTAGTCAATTGTTTGTTGAAATAGTTGTCCTAGTATTTTTAAGGTTAACAAATATGTGAATTCCTGTCTCCCTTTCTCTGTATTCTTATATGCACATATAGATTCCTATCTGGTACCACACGTACATTCTTGTGAGGTGGCTGACTTGGCAGATACAAATTGTTAGAAGAGATCACTCCTACTAAACCCTGTTGGAACTGAATATTCAACCTATGGGTGAGCTTGCTAGTTGAACAGCATTATACATAAATCCATGTTCAGTAAAATGAATATTTTTAGATCTGTGGATGGTATATATTTTATAATGAATTTTGATTGACATATATATTGCTACTTTTTTGTCTGTGTGTGTGTTTTATGTATATGTATATATATGTGTATATATATATATATATATATATATATATATATATATATATATACACTCTCCAGATTTTTCAAAATATGAAATATATGTGTCTTATATTCACTCCCTAAATTCATTCATGTTCATGTATGTGGATTTATAATCAACTATTCACAAGATTATTCTCAGAAATATTCATCCACCTGAAATTTGGCCAGTGCTCTCAAATGTCAATCCTATTTGTGACTACATATTTGTTTCTTCCTAAGATTATATATTTAAACTCAACCCTGTTCAAAATGTCTAATCCTATCACTCACTTTATACTCTGCCTGATTTTGTAATGTCTATATTGATATATGCTTTCCTACATATTTTCCCCAGTTCATCATTGTGACTGACTCTTCACCTGTGCTGACATTTACATTCACTCTCTAATCGAAATCCTATTGCTAAAAAACTTTTGTTCCAAATCTTATACTCACCCTTCTTCCTAAACTTATTGACTATCTTCGTAATGCTACAGACTATCCCTTTTTGACTGGATGTTCTCTTCTACATTTAATCATCCAAGTAAATGTGGTGTGAACTTCAGAGGAGGAGACTACCAACAGACTATCTCATGCAACATCAAACGGTTTATTGGGTGTCCAGCAGGCTGGGGTTCAGAGCTCACCTGAATAGAGCAGATAGCCCTGAGAATAGCTGAAGTAGAGCTTATATACTTTCCCTGGAGAGGGAAGGGAGGGAATTGTATTGATGGGTCAGGGCGAGTGGGCGGTTTGCATGCAACTGGGAGAGGGAGTACATTCTGCAATTTGGCAGCTGGGGATAGAACATTCTGGGAACAAGATTTGCAAACATTTCTCAAGATTTCAACAGTGTTCTGTTAAGCATACAGAAAAACAACATGTGACAAGTACCTATTTTATTAATATTTCATTCCCCACTTCTTCTTCTGGCTAATTTTAATCATAAAAATGATCATTGGAGGGTGTCACATTCAATGTCTGCTAGTGGGGTATTACCATAAGTTTAACTCGTCCAATTTGAGCCTGGAGAAAAGACATTACACGGTTGAGCAAACAGGGTTTTATAGTTAGCAATAATATGAGGATTCTTATTGGACCGGCCAGGTTTGATAAAAACGTAGTTAACCAGGGGGACTGTGTGAACCAAGACTCAAGCCACCCTTTTTGGGCCTCTCTCACTTGTTGATGCTCTTCAAGGTGTCTTTTAAATTTACTCATAGATTTTATTACAACTCCAGTATAGTCAGCATAAAAACAACATTCTTCCCTCAATGCAGCAAAAAGGCCCCCTTCTCTAATGAAGAGGAGATCCAACCCTCAACTGTTCTGTAAAACAACTTCAGAGAGAGAGGTTAAAGTTTCATGCAAAGCCCTGAAGGAGGTTTCTAATATCTTACTTTTGCTCTATTGCTGCTTCTAATTGGGTCATCTTTTGTGTCCCATGGACAATGCCACTGGTTCCTCTGCCCACCCGTGCAGCAACTCCTATTCCTAATAGGATGGCTAAAGTGAGGGATATATGTTCCCAGTGGAACCGGTTGTATGCCCCCCCGTATTTGATCCTCAAATGAACCTGCGTCATGATAGAGCACTCTGGGAAACATCTGCACCATTACACAAATTATCACATATCTTGATCATTTCATGAACACATAAACGATGTTTAAGTATATAGAATTATGCTGTTGTAGGCACTGAAAAAGCAAGGCACCTAAGATAGCACTCAAGAGAGGGAAACAGTCCTATTTGGTTGCAACCGGATTCAGAGGGCATTGCTTCTATTGTAATCAATTAATCCCCTGAAACTCAAGTTTAGGTAGTTTCAGAAATTTGTACCCAACATATAAGGCATGGGGCTCAGAAGTTCACAGTCTTCAGAAGTTTAAAAAGCAGTATTTGTTTCTGTTTTTCCTTCTGTTCTGGGCAAGTTAACTTTTCAAGGACACCTGGGAGGAGGAGAGCTTTTTCTTCCCTTTCTTATTTTCCCCCTGCCAGCTGTTACCATGGAGCCCGGTTGGTAATTTCTTTATCTTAGAAATGTAGCCATCTCTGTGAAGCCCCAGCTGAAGGCCAGAGGACTTGTTCACATATTTTGTGAAAAACTAGTTAGAGGTTGTCTAGCTTAGAAGTACTGAGATTTTTAGCCAGTGGCCAAGTAGAACAGGGCAATACAAAAGAGAATGTTTATCTACATTAAAGTCTTTATTGGGACTCTTTGGCTGAAAGTTCAAAACTCAGCCATGGTGAAGACTTCTGAAGAAGGTCATTTAAGACTTTTCTGTGGACCTGGTACAGAGGGGGAAAGACGGGGAAGTTGGGGCTGAGAGCACCTCCGAGGATCTGAGAATGAGGGAAAAGAGAGATGTAAAAGAATAATGCGAAAGGGTATTTGGAATTTCCTAGCAGCAAACTTGAGCAGTAGATCAGGTAGAGCAGAGTGAAAGACGGGAGTAGGATCCCAAAATCCTGTGAGGGACTTTAAATTTTAGTAACCTGTTTTCAGTGATGACAAAGCAACTTTAAAGGCCAATTATATTACATCTTGGATAAGGGTCTCAGGGCTCTCCTCAGCTCGTTTGAGCATTGGGTTAGCTGGTAAGAGGACCTGGTGGGACCCGGTGAGGGCACTGACAGGAGATGAGAGGAATGAGTCGGTGGAGCGGTACCTATGTACCTGCTACCTCAGCAAGGGGGCTATGGTCAGAGAACTGGTGGAGCTTTGGGTTTCTGATCTAGTTATTGGAGGGGAGAAATCAAGTTGCTGAGATGGGAGTGACAGCAGAGGGTCTGGAGCAGAAGGCTGAGGATAATGATCTATTGGAGAAGCATAGTTCAGGATGTGAGTGAAGGAGGGAATAGGCTTCCACATAGGGGAATTTCCTTTCACTCTTTTGAGCACTTGCCGAAGTCAAAAAGGTCATGCAAAATTTGAGGATCTAGAGACCCCTCTGGGTGCCATAGTTTTTGGTTGTCTAATTGGTAATGTGGCCAATGCTGTGTACTGAATTTGATGAAGAATTGGGGTTCCATCAGGCAGCCCCTGTATGCACACATTCCCATGACATACAGAAAACGTCGGCTTTTCCCCCACACAGCCGTTACTCTTTGTGGCTTTGATAGTCTGCCAGGCAAACTTAGTAATCTAGACTAGCCAACCTGCATCTGGCTTGCGTGTCCCTACATCCATAATGTTTGTTTCCATTATCTATGGTACAGAAGGGATTTAATGGTATTTTAGTGGGATCCTCTTCATCAGTGATATCACAATAGGAAATACCTATAGCCAGCTAACAAATGTCTGGGTGGAGAGATGGCCACCAGGTCCCTAAGGGGGCTGTATGCGAGATAGACCATACTTCTTTTCCAGTAGGATTTGTGATCAGCCATCACTGCTTAATGGGCTGATGAGGGTTAGGACTACTTGTAGCCAAGGGGAGAGTATATAACCTTATTCACATTGCGAATACACAATTTGAAACTGTTACCAGTCTTTTTCATTTTCCAGAAAGATTCTGTACCGGGAGCAGGCTTGAGATGAGAGGCATGGATCCTGGAAGTGATTCTGTTTACGTTTACCACTGTAGGTGTTATAATAGCACCTGGTATGGTCCTTTTCAGCGGGGTACCAGGGATGACACCTGATATCATCTTACATAGATGAAATCTCTTACTTGATATGGATGTGGAATCCCCTGGTTCCCAGTTGGGTAGGCAGTGGCCAGCTGTTTTCACAGGTATTACTGAGTTCTTTCAAGATCTTTAAGTCTGTCAAGCAAGGGGGTGTGGAAAGGATCTTTAGGTCTTACAGTTGGGCTTAGGTCCCCTACTGGAGGAGGGCCACCATAAAGAATTTCACACGTGGTAAGGTTACTCAAAGAAACAAAGGGATTTTTTCTTGCATGAAACATTGCATAAGGCAGGAGCATAGTCCAATCCTATGCTGGTCTCTAAGCTTAATTTCGTTAAGGTCTCTTTAATGGTTCTATTCATTCTTTCTACTTGTCTTGAACTCTGTGGTCTATAAGCACAATTTAACTTCCAATTAATCCCCAGGTTCCTGGCTAACCCCTGACTTACCTGGGCCATGAACATCGGTCCATTGTCAGATCCTATTACCGGCTTAGCTTCCCCCAATGGTAGAGAGGCTTAGTCAGCAGCAGCGGAATCACTTAGAGTGTGTTGTGTGTTAGGGGACGAGGGCAGGGGATAAGGAGGGGGAGAAGAGTCCAGTAGAGTCAAATCTGTGACTCAGGGAGAACAGAGGGTGGAGGAGGAGGAGGTTGAGAGGGTTTGAGAGATCATGGGGGAAGGAGTAGGAGCAGAGGTAGGGGCAAGGAAAGGCTTCACCCATGGAGGAGGAGATTTGCAGAGGTCCTGCCAAGTTAAGATATATGGCTGTTGATCCGGATGGCTATGTGGCGCTGGCTGAAAGACAATACCTCTGACTTTTTAAATTAGTGGGAAGTAGAAAGATCCTTCTAGGGGCCATACGACTCCAAAGATGGGCCATTCTGAGGCACAGAGATTCTGCCAGGTCCAGCGTTTTACTAAAAAAAGAAAGATTCTGAGCCCTTAAGCGGACTTTGGTCCAGTGATCAAGGGTCAGGGACAGAGGCATTGACGTGCTCTGTTCCATAATGAAAGTTCCACAAACAGTAAAAGCAAGGACACACGACACAGATAAGACAAGACCATAAAGACAGGCAATGAACGTCCAACACTGAGACCAGGAATGAGTAGCCGGCAAAACCCAATGGTATGGCAACAACGAATCTAAAAGAAAATATCACTGAGTCGAGAAGACTATTGTTCCTTGATTTCCCGAGTTCTCTGCGGGGTCCTCCAGAGAGGTGCCCTTTGTCTCTGTGACACGTCTCTCAGCCACCGTCGGAGAGAGCCCAGGCTCTTCATCGCCAGCAATTTTGCCAAGCCCTAACAAGAAACCTGAAACCGGAAAGAGGCGCCTTACTTGCTCCAAGAGGAGCCCGTTGGGGTCTCTCCTCCGCCACTGCTGGAACTCGGTGGAACCTCAATATGTAAAGGTCAGGCGAGTGTCAGAGGAAGATACTATCAAGAGACTGTCTCATGCAACAGCAAAGGGTTTATTTGTGGTCCAGCATGCTGGAGCTCAGAGCTAAATTAAATAGAGCAGAGACCTCTGAGAACAGCTTAAGCAGAGCTTATATACTTTCCTTGGAGAGGGAAGAGAGGGAAGTTTAGTGATGGGTAAGGGCGAGTGGGCAGTTTGCATGACACCGAGTGAGGGAGTACATTCTGCAGTTCGGCTGTTGGGAACAGTACATTCTAGAACAAGATTAGCAAACATTTCTCAAGATTTCAAAAGTGTTTTGTTAAGCATACAGAAAAACAGGAAGTGACAAGTACCTATTTTATTAATTTTATTAACCTTTCACTACCGACTATGCCTTTTTGACTTGATGTTCCTTCTACATTAATTCATGCAACGTACAAGGTGCTATGCCATTGTATATCGATTTATCTGAGACAACTCTGCAGAACGTAATTCAACACCACGTATCCCTATCAAGGGCCCAATGCCCTTCTGGGCTTCAAATCAGACTTAGATTTCTTTTTTCATACATATATTTCACCTATATATTCTTCTACACATAGCAAGTTCTCAATACGATCATTCATCCAGCAAAATGATTTCTAACCCAAATCGATCATGTTTTTAACCATAACCGGACACTGTTTTCTCAATCTAACTTTACAGAAGAGCAGGGAAGGAGTTGATATTACAATACAGAAATGTAGAAAAACTTCCACCTGCTGAGAACCTCAAAGGTCCATGCAGAAATGATCCCTGGAGAAGATGTACGAAGCAATAAAGGACCTGAGAGACCAAAAGTCATCTTCCATGGCAAACAACCCGGTCAGGATAAAAGGTTGTGTCTGAATCAGATTTTTTTTAATGTAGAGATCATGGACCAAACCAGGCCTGTGTGGAGATCTATTCCTGGGTGCCTTTGGTTGATATACCATTCTAACTTGTGAAAATGTCACAGGAAGTAGGGGCAGCCTCAATCTCTTGGGACCCTTGGAAGCAACAGTTAGGACAAAGTGGCTGCCAAGACAGTGCCCTCATTCAGTTCAGGAAGGAAGTGACCTCACCTCACTTTCTTGGTGATGGAACTCTCTGAACGTGGGATCCAGGAAGCCAGGCACACAGAGCCAATCCAAGTCCCAGTCCCAGTGGTCTCACTTGTTTGGATTTACCAAGGACAGGGTCAGTATTTTTTGGTACCTACAGATGTGACGAAGGCCAAATGTCAGGAAAGCTCGGATGCAGGGTTTTTCATGAGAAAGCAGGTAGTTGCTCACCGTTGGCTCCTAAGAAGTTCACAGAGTTGGCCAAGGAGACAAGATCTGAGACAGGAAAGGCCATTTTGGGGGAACATATTATGGCCCACAAGTCAGAGGACACTCTGGATATTCACAGACCTACTTAGGGGAAGGAGGTGCCTTTGTGGGTGTGGTTGTGGGTTTGTGGTTTTGTCTCATTTTCTGAGAATAGGTAGGACAGTCGGTTTGTTTCATTTGAAGTGGACTGTTTCTAGTAAGTCTTTTCACAGGGCGAGTGTTTCTATGTCTGTTTATTCCACTGTTTCCGTGGTTGTAGACATTAGAAAAGAGAATTCATCAATGGATATGTCGTGTCTAGTAGAAAGCTTCTCAGCATTCATATTGCCCCGTTTTTGAATGGACTGTAGCTTGCCTTATCCATGAGCAACACCTGCTACCTTCCTAAGTTTCTATTTTCGTCCTGAATTCCGGCCAATCTCAAGAATAGGCCCATGGTTTTGTGTCCAAGATATGTACCACCTCCAAGCTCTGTGACATGGCCATGTACTGGATAGCTGTAGGTGATGGCGAGCATCTCAGAAAACTCAGATATCAGTGTGACCAGGAAAGTCTCAGAGGAGAAATCCTGCATTGGGCCTTTTGCTTACCTATTGTTCTGTTGCCCTGAATGTCAGGAAGGTCTTTGCCTCAGGCCACCCCTTTGTGAAGCCTGAAGAAAACAGTTTTCAAATGGAAATGAATGGGCATACCTGTGGCACTTTCCTTAATTGCTTTGGAAAGGGATGTGTCTGAATCAGGCCCTTGGCCCTGTGTGTGGCTGTGGCTTAGATTCTCAGCACCTGATGGATCTAAAGAAAGTTACCATGTGTGCATCCAAAAGAAAATTCGCCAAAAGAACAATTATTGGGATGAAGTCTCTTGACTTCCTCTGTAAGGTTCCTGACCTCCATCAAGTGAGAATGGGATCCTTTGGGTCAAAAGAGTTCTACAAAACCTGCAGAGGCTAGCCCATTGTGCTTGGGTTTTCTCATGACTAAAATTCACATAAAGAATCTAAACCCCACAGACAGTAGTCCTCAAATTGGAGCAGTATTAATGGCAGGCCTATTTGATCACTTTTGGTTCACAGGATGGGTGTCCAGGCCACCTTGACTTTAGGCAAATGAGGGGCAAAGGAGCTTATTTGGGACACTGTCTTGGTCTGCGCCCCTCATGGAAACCTCCAGCCAGATTATGATGAGTGTCTATATGAAAGAAGATGAGGGCCATATGGGAGGGTTCTTGTTTTAATTGTGGTAATTTGTGTGGTAGTTGGAAGAGATGACTGGGTCCACCAGGGCTTGAACTCTGGTGTGATTCCCCTTAGAGACTGAGTTCTGGAACTGACCTCAGAGAAGTATTGCCATGAATAGTGTTGGGATTTTAGGAGACCACGCATGAGAATCGGTTTTGGAAACTGAGATCTAGGCCCAGGATGGCTTTCCACAGAGCTCAGGGATTCTGAGCCAGGATATCACATGATTTAATTCTTAAAGACTTGGTAGCCATAGTTGAGAGTCCAAACACACATGGACCTCACATTGTATACCTCAATGGGCCTGGATTCATGTGTCCTTTTGGCCACTCTTCGGGAAGGCTTGCCTGTGAGTGTTCTCCAGAGCTTTCATTGAAATGAGCTTCCTCACCATTTAATGGTTCCTGAATTAAATGAAACACACAGTGCCTCCAACTTCATCCTTGAAAAATGACTAGATTAATACCATGAAATTTTTGAAATCCCCATGACCAGGTGGCACTGGATAACCTTTAGATATCCTGCTGCTGATCATGAGTATAACAAACAGTGCCTTGATTGACTGAGTTTCGTGAAAATGGTGTAGAACAGAAATGCCAGTAAGTTGGAGCCTGCTGGGTAGTGGGTGTAGAGCAGTGGACTGTAGGTGTGTAAATAAATATTTTTGGTAGGACCACCTGGATCTTCCATTGGCTTCCAAAACTTGCGACTGACATGGTGCAGGCAGCAGACCTTTATATGTAAAGGCATCTTGTTATATGTAGAGGTTTCAGGGCAATGTTCAGAATCAGGTTGCTATAGTCAAGGGGAAAGCTATGTGGGATAGAAGCCTGGTTCGTACATTCTCTTTCCGACCCTGACCAACCACACATGACAGAACTCCCTCCAGCATTGTGTCCCAGTTGAACATATTGTATTTCGTGAAGCAAATACCAAATTCCCAGTGCAGCAGTAAGAAACACCCTGAAAAGTGGAGGATGACCAAATGGCTTCACAGACCACACGGGAAGACACTTAGCTCCCAGTGGCAACAGTTTACCTACAAAGGGAGAATTCACACCTGCTGCCTCATGTTCATTACAAAATAAACAACCATGTCCTCCAGGTTACATAGATGCAGACCCAGATTTTTGGTGTCACTATAAACGAAGCTAAATCTCCTGACAATTACATATATTTCTTTTTCTTTTTTTAATTAATTTTCATTGTAGGTTGTTCAAAACATTACATACTTCTTGATATATCATATTTCACACTTTGATTCAAGTGGGATATGAGCTCCCATTTTTATTCCATATACAGATTGCAGAATCACATCAGTTGCAGAACCATTGATTTACATATTGCCATACATATATTTCTTGTGCCTAACCTCAGAGGAAGTTTCTCAATAAGTCTTTAGGTCAGCACAGCTCCATGTTTCTGGAGTGTTTACCCTCTCCCATACTTTTGTAAACTCTTTTACCACCTCCAGTGTTGTGAACTCCTGAGCATTTTTTATTCCACATATGTATTCACAGGTTTTCTAACTCCTCTCCTCTAATTGTGTCTTACTTTTAGCGATGGTTATGTCAAGGCATTGTTCTGGATAAGAGAGGGATGATTTTTGTGTATCACATGTTTGCATACACATTAGATTCATTTTCCTATTTTCCATTTGAAATACTGAATCCCTGACACTAACCCATACCCTACTAGACTCTGACTACTAATCCTAATATCATGGAGAATAAAAAACCTAACTGAATAGAAGTACAGTCCTTTCATAGGAAGCATGGTGTATATTTGTATTTGTCTTCCTCTTTATCAAGAGTATGTGTTTTAAATTTAGTAAACTTTTCATTTTAATATTTCTCCATGATTTTTTAAAGTTATCACATATGTAAATTCCTGTCTCCCTTTCTCTGTATCCTATTCAGCACATGTAATTTTTTTATGCATATACAATATCCTACCTGGTATCACACGTACATTCTTGAAAGATCACTGGCTTTGGAATATAAAAATTGTGAGAAGAGATGACTTTCCCTAAATAATGATGGAACTGAAAATTCCACCTATGGGTGAGCTTCCTAGTGAAAAACACTATACATAAATCCATGTTCAGTAAAATGAATATTTTTGGATTTGTGAATGAATTATATTTCATGATGAATATCGATTGGCATATATATTGCTAAATATTAATGTGTGTGTGTGTGCGTGTGTGTGTGTGTGTGTGTGTGCCTGTGTGTGTGTGTGTATATTCTCCAGATTTTAAAAAAAATATGAAAAATATGTGTCTTATTATACACTCCCTAAATTCATTCATATTCATTTATGTTCATTTAAATTCAAATTTTCACAAGATTATTCTCAGTAATATTCATACACCTGAAATATATTTTGGTTTCCTACTACTGAAAACTAAGTTCAGTGGATGGTGCTTAAAAATCCTAATATTTCTACAGTAACTGACCCAGTTTAACATTAATGCAAGTAGATTGCTATGGGACATGATGTGTAATTTGAAGTTCATTTTTACTCAACACTGGTACATTACTATTTCTTCAGTTTATGGACATCATAGGATGTATTTTTTCATCCACAACTTCACAAAATTTTTTGGCATTTGGTTCACTTTCAATTACTTACTACTTCAGAACACATGTATTCCTCCATGTTTCTTTACTGGTCTTTTCACTAGACTTCTTTCTAAACACATTATTTTCGATTCCATAATCATTTTTGAAGCAAAACTCACTCTTCACGATAAACCGTAACCCTAATAATACCATTGCATATATAACTCGTTGGAATGATGGTATATATATCAATATAAGATTTCCAATATATTTTCAGATGCAAACTCAAACCATTATTTAATGTTGGATCCAGTTACATACTTTATTCACAATATGGTCTATTCATGCATCATCTCAATAATCATCAACACAAGGTACACCTATTTTTATCCCCAGTACTAATTTATAAGTTTCCAGAATATTACTCCCCTTTATAGTGCAAGAAATACTCATGTCACCTGATCTACATATACATTTTACCACAGTAGTATTCTGTACACAAAATGCAAAGGTCACACATATGATTGTACCAAAGCCTAAATGGGAAGTGACCATGGATTACTAAAAGCATCTATGTCCAGGGTGCCTACTGCTCTCAAATGTCAATCCTATTGGTTACTACATATTTGTTTCTTCCTAAGATTATATATTTAACCTCAAGCCTTTTGAAAATATCTAATCCTATCACTCACTTTATACGTTTCCTGATTTCCTAATGCCCCTATTGATATCTGCTTTCCTACATATTTTTCCCAGTTCATCATTGTGACTGTCTCTTCACATGTGCTGACATTTACATTCACCCTCTAACTGAAAACCAATTGCTAAAGAACTTTTGGTCCAACTCCGAGACTCACTCTTCTTCCTAAACCTACTTACTATCTTCCTAATCCTACAGACTATCCCTTTTGACTGGATGTTCTCTTCTACTTTCAATCATCCGAGGTATAGGGTCCTATGCCATTGTATATCGATTTATCTGAGACCTCGGTGCAGAACATGATTCAATCTAAGTATACCAATCAAGGGCCCAATGCCTTTCTGGGCTTCAAATCTTTCCTAGATCTCTGTTCTCATACATATATTTCACATTTATATTGTTATAAATATCAAAGTTTCCCAATACCATAATTCATCCAGCAGAATGACTCCTAACCCAAATCGAACATGCTATTAACACTAACCATACACTGTTCCCTCAATCTCACTTTACAGAAGAGCAGGGACAGAGTTGGTCTTAAAATCCAGGAAGGTAGGGTATCATCCCCCAGCTGAGAACCTCAAAAGTCCCTGCAGAAATAATCCCTGGAGAAGGTGTAGGCAGGTATGAAAGATTTGAGAGAGCAAAAGTCATCTTCCATGGCAAACAACCTGGTCAGGTTGAAGGGATGTGTCTGAATTAGCCTCTCTCTTCCTAATGTAGAGAAGATGGACCAAACCATGGCTGTGTGGAGAGCTGATCCCCGGTGCCTATGGTTGATATACCATTCTAACTTATGAATGAGTCACAGCAAGTAGAGGCAGACTCCATCTTTTGAGAACCTCGGAAGCAACTGTTAAAACAAAGTGGTTTCCAAGGCAGTGACTTCATTCAGTTCTTGAAGGAAGTGACCTCACCTTACATTATTGGTGATGAAAGTCTGTGATCTTGGGATCCAGGAAACCAGGCACACAGAGTCAAACCCACTCCATGTCCCAGTGGGCTCACTTGTTTGGATTTAACAAGACAGAGTCACTCTTTCTTGGTACCTACTGATGTGAGGACAGTCAAATGCCTGGAAACTATGAAGACTGGCCTTTCCAGAGAAAGCAGGTAGTTTCTCACCACGGGCTCCTGACAACTTCACAGAGTTGGCTAAGGAGACCAGATTGAAGACAGGACACGCCATTTTTGGGGAACATAGTATGGCCCACAAGTCAGAGGACACTCCGGATAGACACAGACCTACTTTGGGGAAAGAGGTACCATTTTGGGTGTGAGTGTGAGTTTGTGGTTTTGTCTCATGTTCTGAGAATAGTTAGGAAAGCTGGTTTGTTTGTTTTGGAGTGAACTGTTTCTAGTAAGTCCTTTGACAACGTGAGTGTTTCTGTGTCTATATATCATACTGTGTCCGTGATTGTAGACAGTAGAAAAGAGAATGCATCAATGGATGTGCCCTGTCTACGAGAAAGCTTCAAAGCATTCATCCTGTGCAATTTATGAATGGACTGCAGCTTGCCGTATGGATGGGCAATTCCTGCCATCTTTCTAAATTCCTGTTTTCTTCCTGAATTCTGGACACTCTCCAGAATACGCTCATGATTTTGTGTCCAAGATATGTACCACCTCCATCTCTGTGACATGGCCATGTACTGGATAGCTGATGGGAATGGTGAGTATCTCAGAAAACTCAGATATCAGTATGCCCAAGAAAGTCTCAGTGGAGAAACCCTGCTTTGGTCCTTTTGCTTACCTAATCTGTTGCCCTGAATGTCAGGAAGGTCTTTGCCTTAGGCCACACTTTGTGAAGCCTGAAGAAAATAGTTTTCAAATGGAATTGAATGGTCATTACCTGTGCCTCTTCGGTTAATTGCTTTGGAAATGGATGTGTCTGAATCAGCCTCTTGGCCCTATGTGAGGCTGTGGCTTAGATTCACAGTACATGATGGGTCTAAAGAAAAATCCCATGTGTGCATCCAAAACCAAAATGGACAAAAGAACTGTCATGGTGGATAGAGTCTCTCGCCTTCGTCTGTAAGGTTCCTGACCTCCATTAAGTGAGAATAGGGATCATTTGGGTCAAGTGAATTCTTTAAAGCCCTGCAGAGGCTATCCCATATGTTCGTGGGTTTTCTCATGACTCCAATTCACATCTATGTTTACTGAAGAGCAGGGACAGTGTTGGTCTTACAATACAGGAATGCAGTGGATCTTCCATCTGTTGAGAACCTCAAAGCTCCATGCAGAAATGATCTCTGGAGAAGATGTAGGCAGCTATGTAAGACCTGAGAGAGCAAAAATCATCTTCCATGGCAAACAACCTGGTCAGGATTAAGGGTTGCGTCAGAATGAGCCTATCTCTTCTTAATGTAGAGAAGATGGACCAAACCCGGCCTGTGTGGAGAGCTGTTACCTTTTGCCTACGGGTGATATACCATTTTAACTTGTGAAAGTGTCACAGGAAGTAGGGGCAGCCCTCATCTCATGGGACCGTTGGGAGCAATTGTTATGACAAAGTGGTTGCCAAGGCAGTGATCTCATTCAGTTCCTGAAGGAAGTGACCTCATCTCACTTCCTTGGTGATGGAACTCTCTGAACTTGGTATACAGAAAGCCAGGCACCCAGAGCCAGTCCCAGTCCTAGTCCCAGTGGTCTCACTTTTTTGGATTTACAAAGGACAGAGTCAGTATTTCTTGATACCTACTGATGTGAGGATGGCCAAATGCCAGGAAAGCTCGGAAGAGGGGCTCTTCCTGAGAAAGCAGATAGTGGCTCACTCCTGGCTTCTAAGAACTTCACATTGTTGGCCAAGAAGATCAGATCTGAGACAGGTCAGGCCATTTCGGAGCATCATAGTATGGCCCATCAGTCAGAGCACACTCCGGAGAGTCACAGACCTATTTGGGGGAAGGAGGTGCCATTGCGGGTGTGGGTTTGTGGTTTTGTCTCATGTTCTGAGAATAGGTAGAAAAGGCAGTTTGTTTGGTTTGGAGTGAACTGTTTCTAGTAAGTCGTTTGACAATGCAAGTGTTTCTATGTCTGTGTATCCCACTGTGTCCGTGCTTGTAGACATTAGAAAAGAGAATGCATCAATGGATGTGTCCTGTCTCATAGAAAGCTTCCCAGCATTCATCCAGCAAATTTATGAATTGACTGTGGCTTGCCTTATTGATGGGCGATACCTGCTACCTTCCTAAGTTGCTGTTTTCTTCCTGAATTATGGCCAATCTCCAGAATAGGCTCATGGTTTTGTGTCCAAGATATGTACTACCTCCAAGCTCTGTGACATGGCCATGTACTGGATAGATGAATGGAATGTCGAGCATCTCAGAAAACTCAGATATCAGTGTGACCAGTAAAGTCTCAGTGGAGAATCCCTGCTTTGGGCCATTTGCTTACCTATTGTTCTGTTGCCCTGAGAGTCAGGAAGGTCTTTGTCTCAGGCCAACCCTTTGTGAATCCTGAAGGAAAGATTTTTCAAATGGAAATGAATATGCTTTACCTTTGGCTCTTTCCTTAATTGATTTGGAAAGAGATGTGTGTGAATCAGCCTCTTGGCCCAGTGTGATTCTTTGACTTAGATTCTCAGCACCTGATGGATCTAAAGAAAGATCCCATGGGTGCATAAAATCCAAAATGGCAAAAAGAGCAGTCATTGTTGATGAAGTATTTTGCCTGCCTCTGTAAGGTTCCTGAATTCCATCAAGTGAGAATAGGGATCTTTTGGGTCAAATGAGTTCTTCAAATCTATTCAGAGGCTATCCAATAGGTGCTTGAGTTTTCTCATCTTTCCAATTCACATAAAGAATCTGTACCCGACACTCAGTAGGACTCAAATTGGAGAAGCAGAGCAGTATTAAGGGCAGGCCTATTTGATCACTCCTGGTACACAGGAAGGGTGTACAGGCCACTGGGAATTTAGGCAAATGAGGGGCAACAGAGCTTATTTTGGACACTGTCTTGGGCTACGCTAATGCTATCAAATGTCAATCCTATTGTTGACTTCATATTTGTTTTATCCTAAGCTCACATATTCATCCTCAACCCTGTTGAAAATATCTAATCCCATCACTCACTTTATTCTTTTCCTGATTTCCTAATGTCTCTATTGATATCTGCTTTCCTACATATTTTGCCCTGTGCATCATTGTGACTGACTCTTCACTTGTGTTGACATTTACATTGACTCTCTAACCAAAACCCTATTGCTAAAGAACTTTTGTTCCAAATCCTATACTCACTTTTCTTCCTAAACTTACCGACTATCTTTCTAATCCAACTGACTATAACTTTTTGAATGGATGTTCTCTTCTACATTCAATGATCCAAGTACAGTTCAGGTTTCTATTCAAACGGGTGAGGGAGTAGATTCTGCAGTTTGGCAATTGGGGACAGCACATTCTGGCAACAAGATTAGCAAAGAGTTCTCAAGATTTCAACAGTGTTTTGTTAAGCGTACAGAAAAACAGGAAGTGACAAGTACATATTTTATTAACCTTTCATTCCCCACTTCTTTTTCTGGCTACTTTTAATCATAAAAGTGATCATTGTGGGGTGTCACATTCTATGTCTGCTAGTGGGGTATTACCATAATTTTAATTTGTCCAATTTGAGCTTGGAGAAAAGAAATTACATGATTGAGGAAACAGGGTTTTATAGTTAGTAATACTATGAGGATTATTATTGGACCAGCCAGGGTTGATAAAAACGTAATTAACCAGGGGGACTGTGTAAAAAAAGACTCAAACTACCGTTTTTGTGCCTCTCTCTCTCGTTGTTGCTCTTCAAGGCATCTTTTTAATTTACTCATAGATTTTTTTACAACTCCAGTATTGTCGACATAAAAACAACATTCTTCCCTCAATGAAGCACAAAGGCCCCCTTCTGTCATGAAAAGGAGGTCCAACCCTCGCCTTTTCTGTAAAACAACTTCAGAGAGAGAGGTTAAAGATTCCTGCAAAGCTGTGATGGAGGTTTCTAAAATCTTTAAGTTTTGATCTATTGCTTCTTCTAATTGGGTCACTTGTTGTGTCCCATGGACCAGAGCAGTGGTTCTTGTGCCCAACCCTGCAGCAACTCCTATTCGTAATAGAATGGCTAAGGTGAGGGACATATGTTCCCAGCGGAACCGGGTTGTATGTCCCCCTCTTTGATCTTCAGATGAACCTGCGTCATGATAGAGCACTCTGGGAAACATCTGCACCATTTCACAATTAATCACATCTGTTGACCATTTCATGAAAACATAAACAATGTTTAAGTATATAGAATTATACTGTTGTAGGGACGGACAAGGCAAGGCACCTAAGATAGCACCAAAGACACGGAAACAGTCTTTTTTGGTTTCAACCAGATTCAGAGGGCATTGCTTCTGTTGTAATCAATTAATCCCCTGAAACCCACGTTACGTAGTTTCAGAATTTTGTACCCAACACGTAAGGGAAGGGGCTCAGAAGTTCACAGTCTGCAGAAGTTCACAAAAAGCAGTTTTTGTTTCTCTTTTTTCCTCAGTTTGGGCAAGTTAACTTTTCAAGGACACCTGGGTGTGGGTGTCTTCCCTTTCTTTTTTTCCCCCTTCCAGCTGTTTCCATACAGCCCAGTTTGTAACTTCTTTATCTTAGAAATGTAGCCATCTCTGTGAAGCCCCAGCTCAAGGCCAGAGGCCTTTTTTTCAAATATTTTGTGAAAAACTAGTAAGGGTGTGTCTAGATCAGGAGTGCTTAATTTTTTAGCCAGTTGCCAAGGAGACCAGGGCAACACAAAAATAGGAAGTTTATCTACAGTGAACTCTTTTATAGGGACTCTTTTGCTGAAAGTCCTAAATCAGCCATGGTGAAGACTTCTGGAGAAGGTCAGTTAAGACTTTTCTGTGGGCCTGGTACAGAGGGGGACAATTTGGAAGGCAGAAATAAGAGCAGCTCTGTGGATCTGAGAATGAGGAAGGAGAGATGAAAAAGAATATTGGGAGAGGGCTTTGGGATCTTAATAGCAACAAAAACTTGAGCAGTAGAACAGATAGAACAGAGGGGGAGACGGGAGTGAGATTCCAAAAAGCCTGTGAGGGACTTTAAATTCTTAGTAACCTGTTTTTAGTGATGACAAAGCAACATTAAAGGCCATTTTCATTACATCTTGTATTAGGGTCTGAGGATTCTTCTCAGCGGGTTTGAGCTTTGCATTAGGTGGTAAGAGGACTGGGTGGGACCCGGTGCGGGCACTGACAGGAGAGGAGAGGAGTGAGTGAATGGAGTGGTACCTCAGTACCTGCAACCTCAGCAAGGGAGCAATGGTCTGAGAACCAGTCGAGATTTGGGTTTTTGATCTAGATATTGGAGGGGAGAAATCAAGTTGCTGAGGTGGGAGTGACAGCAGAGAGTCTAGAGCACAAGGCTGAGGGTGAGCATCTATTGGAGAAGCATAGTTCAGGATGTGAGCAAAGGAGAGAGAAGGCCTCCACATAGCGGAATCTCCTTTCACCCTTTTGAGCACTTGCAGAAGTTAAAAAGGTCACACAGAATTTGAGGATCTAGAGACCCCTCTGGGGGCCATCGGTTTTGGTTATCTAATTCGTAATATGGCCAATGCTGTGTACAGAATTTGATGAGGAGTTTGGGTTCCATCTGACAGTCCCTGTATGCTCACATCCCCATGACTTACAATAGAAGTCTGCTCTCCCCCCCCACAGCCGTGACTGTTTGTGGCTTTGATAGTCTGCCGGACAAACATAGTAATCTAGGCTAGCCAACCTGCATCTGGCTCACGTGTCCCTACATCTATAATGTTTGTTTCCATTATCTATGGTACGGAAGGGATTTAATGGAATTTTAGTGGGATCCTGTTAATCAGAGATATCCCAATAGGAAAGACCTATAGCCAGCTGACAAATGACTGGGTGGAGAGATGGCCACCAGGTTCCTAAGGGGGCTGTATTCGAGATAGGCCATACTTTGTGTCCAGTAGGATTTGTGATCAGCCATCGCAGCTTAAGGGGCTGATGAGGGTTAAGACTACTGGTCGTCAAGGGGAGAATAAATATCTTCCAGGATCTTCTTTACAACCATTTGCGATGTTTCTTTTTTCTTCTTTTTTATTTCTTTTTTTTGTGTGTGTGGGGAAGGCTTCAATACATCCTGAAAATGTATGTTCAAAGACTAGGAGTTATTTAAGTCCATACCTTACTGGCTTAATTTCAGTAAAGTCCACTTCCCAGAATTGTCCTCGTCTGGTTCCTCATAGGTGCTTTCCTGCAGGAAGCTTGGAAGTGTAAGCTTTAACCAATTAATGGACCTGACAGGCTTTTGTTACCCATTCAGTTATTTCCTTTTGCTGTGAGTAGGTTAGTGGAAAACTGTGTTCTTGATCCTTCACGAATGAATGCAGTTTCTTTGAACAAAGGTGAGTGAGTTGATGAACATTTGCTACTGACATAGTTAGAGCCATGATTATAGGAGTAGTTACTGAAGGATTAAAAAATTCCACTTGGGGGCCTTCAGGGTTAAAAGTTATTTTGGCCCAGAGCTTGGTGAGCAGAACTCTGCCCATCAATGGGGCCAGGCATTCTGGGATTACTAGGAAGGAGTGATGGATTTTTCCTTTTCCCTGGTCCATGGTCCTCTTAGTTGTCAAAGCCCGATATTTACTTCTGTTAGACTCTTGAATTAGAGACCTTTTATTCGGTAGAGGGCCCAATGGGCCTTATGGGCTGAGTATATTGCCCCTGTATCTACTTCAAAGTTTATTGTGTTCCCCTCCATTTCAAAAGTTACCCTGAGGTCAGGGAGAGGATCTGAGCCCGGACTTTCTTAGTATTCCTCCAGAGTCAGAATATCTGGCTGGCCTGGCTGTCTCTTTCTAGGGCACTCTTTGGCCCAGTGTCCTTTTTCTTTAGAGTAGGCACATTGATCTGAGGCCAGGGGTGGCCTCTAGTGTGTGCCCAGGTATCCCTTCCTGTCTCTCTGTTTCTTAGTTTCTGGCCTATTTGTTGTTGTGACCAGGACCTTAGTCAATGCCTTAGTCTGTCTTTTGTTTCTTTTATCCTCACTCAGCTCCCTTCTCTTCCTCAGTTTCTCTCTTAAAGTATACCTTCTCGGGTTCTCTGACTAAATCCCTCAAAGTCATATCTTGTAATCCATCTAAGCATTGTAACTTTCTTTTAATATCCAGGGCAGCTTTCCCAATAAAGGCCATTGTGACAGATGCCTTTTGATCCTCTGCCTGAGGATCGAAAGGAGTATGTCTCTTATATGCCTACATAATTATCTCTAGGAACATACAGGGAGATTCATCAGGCCCTTAAATAATCTCTCTTACCTTGGCCAAATTAGTTGGTCACCTAGCGGCCACTAAGATACCAACTATTAGAGCCCGGCGATAAGTGGACAGATGCTCCCTACCTTCAAAGGTGTTGGGGTCCCAGTTGGGTCGTTTCAAGAGAAAGCCGGCTTTGAATATGTTGGGAAGTTGTGTCGCTCACGCATTTGGTCCGAGGATACTTTTTTCTAGCCTCCAGGAGGATTCTCTTTTGTTCCTCTGTCATGAAGAGAGTGCCTAGGAGTTGTTGGCAGTCATCCCAAGTAGGTTGGTGTGAAAACATCAATGACTTCACCAGACCTGAGAGCCAGGTTGGGTCCTCGGTAAAAGGGGGATTGTTATTTTTCCATTTATATAGGTCTGAAGAGGAGAAGGCCAATACTGGTAGGCTTCCATTTTTTTCCCCATGGCCATCGTCAATCATTGGCCCTTAGGGATGGAGGGAAGCAACACGGGAGTTCCAGGGTTTTCAATCATTTGCCACCAGCGAGTTCCTTTAGCAAGTCCTGCTTCCTCCAGGGGAGGAGGGGCTGTGTGTGACGCAGGGGAGTTATCTGGAGGGCCCTGGGCTGGCTTAGCGTAATCCAATTGCGGAGAGGCTGAGTCAGCAGCTGGAGAATCACTTAGAGGGTGTTGGGGGTTGTGGGACAAAGGTAGAAGATAAGGAAGGGGAGGAGAGTCCAGTAGAGTCAAATCTTGTGACTCAGGGAGAACAGAGGGTGGAGGAGGAGGAGGAGCAGAGGGGTTGAGAGATCGTGGGGGAAGGAGTAGGAACGGGGACACAGCAAGGAAAGGCTTCACCACGGAAGAGGAGATTTGCAGAGGTCCTGCCAAGTTAAGGTATATTCCTGTTTATCAGTATGGCTATGTGGCCCTGGCTGTAAGACAATATCTCTGTCTTTTTAAATTAGTGGTAAGTAGAAAGATCCTTCTAGGGGCCATCCGAATCCAAAGGTGGGCCATTCTGAGGCACACAGAGTCTGCCAGGTCCAGCGTTTTACTGAAAAAGAAACATTCTGAGCCCTTAAGCGGACTTTGGTCCATAGATCAAGGGTCAGGGACAGAGGCATTGAAGTGATCTGTCCCATAATGAAAGATACACAAACAGTAAAAGCAACGACACAGGACACAGACAAGAGAAAACAATAAAGACAGGCAATGGACGTCCAACACTGAGACCAAGACTGAGCAGGCGGCAAAACCCGATGGGCTGGCAATACCGAATCTGAAACAAAGTATCACTGAGTCAAGGGGACTATTATTCCTCGATTCCCGAGTCCTCTGTGGCCTCCCCCAGGGACTTGGCTTGTGGCTCTGTGACACGTCTGCCAGCCACCATCAAAGAGAGCTCACACACTTCATCGACAGCCATTTTGCCAAGCCCTAACCTGAAACCTGAAACCAGAAAGAGGTGCCTTACTTACCCTGAGAGTAGCCCATTGGGGTCTCTTGTTCACCGCTGCTGGATTTCGGTGGAACCTCCATATATAAAGATCGGAAGAGCATTGGGGGAAGAGACCACTAAGAGACTCTCTCATGCAAAAACAAAGGGTTTATTGGGGGTCCAGCATGCTGGGGCTCAGAGCTCATTTGAATAGAGCAGAGAACCCTGAGAACAGCTTAAGCAGAAC
Organism: Callospermophilus lateralis; assembly: GCF_048772815.1. NCBI lineage: Eukaryota > Metazoa > Chordata > Mammalia > Rodentia > Sciuridae > Callospermophilus > Callospermophilus lateralis. Next base: position 428,668 of record NW_027511980.1, on the reverse strand, counting down.
TTATATACTTTCCTTGAAGAGGGCAGGGAGGAAAGTTTATTGATGGGCCTGGGCGGGTGAGCAGTTTGCGTGCAACTGGGTGAGGGAGTACATTCTGAAGTTTGGCTGTTGGGGACAGCACATTCTGGGAAAAAGTTTAGAAAACACTTCTCAAGAATTCAACAGTGTTTTATTAAGCATACAGAAAAACAGGAAGTGACAAGAATCTATTTTATTAACATTTCACTACCGACTATACTTTGCCAGATTTCCTAAAGTCTCTATTGATATCTGCATTCCTACATATTTTCCCCAGTTCATCATTGTGATTAATTCTTCACATGTGCTGACATTTACATTCACTCAATACCCGAAACCCTATAGCTAAAGAACTTTTGGTCCAAATCCTATACTCACTCTCCTTTATAAACATACCGACTATCTTCCTAATACTCCTGACTATCCATTTTGACTGGAAGTTCTCTTTGAAAATCAATCATCCAAGTTACAAGGTCCTATGCTTAATACCGCAATCAAGGGCCCAATGCCCTTCTGGGCTTCAAATCTTACCTAGATTTCTGTTTTCAGATTCCTATATTTTACCTATATATTCTTGAAAATATCGCAGATTCCCAATACCATTATTCATCCAGCAGAATGATTTCTATTCCAAATCAAACCTGTTATTAACCCTAACCATACACTGTTCCTTCAATCTAACTTTAGAGAAGAGCAAGGACAGAGTTGGCCTTAAAATACAGGAATGTAGGGGATCTTCCAACTGCTGAGAAACTCAAAGCTCTATGCGCAAATGATCCCTAGAGAAGTTGTAGGCACCTATGAAGGAACTGAGAGAGCAAAAGTCATCTTTCATTGCAAACAACCTGGTCAGCATGAAGGGATGTGTCTGAATCAGCCTCTCTCTTCTTTATGTAGAGAAGAAGGACAAAACGAGGCCTCTGTGGAGAGCTGTTCCTGGTTACCAATATTTGATATACCATTCTAACTTGTGAAAGTGTCAAAAAAATTAGGGACAGCCTCCATTTCATGGGACCTTTGGAAGCAAATGTTAGGACAATGTGCTTGCCAAGGCATTGACCTCATTCAGTTCCTGAAGGAAGTGACCTCACCTCACATTCTTGGTGATGGAACTCTCTGAACTTGGGATCCAGTCATACAGGCACACAAATCTAGTCCCAGGCCCAGTCCCAGTGGTCTCCCTTCTTTTGATTTACCAAAGACAGAGTCAGTCTTTCTTGGTATCTACTGATGTGAGGATGGCCAAATGCCAGGAAAGCTCTGAAGAGTGGCCTTTCCTGAGTAAGCAGGAAGTGGCTCACCGCTGTCTCCTGACAACTTCACAGAGTTGGCAAAGGAAACCAGATCTGAGACAGAACAGGCCATTTGATGGGAACATAGTACGGCCCACCAGTCAGAGGTCACACCCGATAGTCAGAGACCTACTTTGGGAAAGGAGGTGACTTTGTGGGTGTGAGTGTGTGTTTGTGATTTTGTCTCATGTTTTGAGAATAGGTAGGAAAGGCAGTTTGTTTGGTTTGGAGTGGACGATTTCTAACAAGTGATTTGACAAGGCGAGTGTTTTTAAGTCTGTGTATCCCACATGGTTGTAGACATTAGAAAAGAGAATGCATCAAAGGATGTGTCCAGGCTAGTAGAAAGCTTACCACAATTCTTTCTGCCCAATGTATGAAAGGAATGCGGCTTGCCTTATGGATGGGTAACACCTGCTATCTTCCTAAGTTCCTGTTTTCTTCCTGAATTCTGGCCACTCTCCAGAATAGGCTCATGATTTTGTGACCAAGATAAGTACCGCCTCTAAGCTCTGTGACATGGTCATGTACTGGATAGCTGAAGGGAATGGTGAGCATCTCAGAAAATTCAGATATCAGTGTGACCAGGAAAGTCTCAGTGGAGAAACACTGCTTTGGGCCATTTGCTAACCTATTGTTCTGTTCCCCTGAATGTCAGGAAGGTCTTTGCCTCAGGCCACCCCTTTGTGAAGCCTAAAGAAAACAGTTTTCAAATGGAAATGAATGGGCATCACCTGTGGCTCTTTGCTTAAATGCTTTGGAAAGGGATGTGTCTGAATCAGCCTCTTGGCCCTGTGTGAGGTTGTGGCTTAGATTCTCAGCACCTGGTGGATGTAAAGAGAGATCCCATGTGTGCATCCAAAACCAAAACGGCCAAAAAGCAGTCCTTGTGGATGAAGTCTGTCGCCTTCCTCTTTAAAGTTCTTGAACTCCATCAAGTGAGAATAGGGATCCTTTGGGTCAAATGGGTTCTTCAAAGACCTGCAGAGGTGCTTGTGATTTCTCATGACTGCAAATCACATAAAAATATATAACTGACACTCAGTTTTCCACAAATTGGAGAAGCATAGAAGTATTAACGTCTAGCATATTTGATCACTCCTGTTTCACATGAAGGGTGTCCAGACCACCCTGAATTTACGCCAATGAGGGGCAAGGGAGTTATTTTGGACACTCTCTTGGACTCCGCCACTCATGGAAACCTTGCGCCAGAGGTTGTGATTAGTGTCTATATGGAAGAAGATGAGGGCCATATGGGAGGGTTTTGGTTTTAAATTTGGTCATTTGTGTTAAGTATGAAGACATGACCTGGACCACCTGGGCTTGAACTCTGGTGTAATTCCCCTTAGAGACTGAATTCAGAGAAGTATTGCCATGAATTTCGTTGGGATTTTAGAAGTCCACCCATGAGAATCACCCTTGGAAACTGAGATCTAGGCCCAGGTTGGCTTTCCACAGAGCCCTGGGTATCTCAGCCAGGATATCACATGATTTAATTCTGAAAGACTTGGCAGCCATAGTTGAGAGTCACAACACCCATGGACGTCACATTGTAGACCTCAATGGGCCTGGCTTCATGTGACATTTTGGCCACTCTTTGGGAAGCCTTGCCTGTGAGAGTTCTACAGAGCATTCATTGAAATGAGCTTCCTCACCATTTAATGGTTCCTGAATGAATTGAAACCCACAGTGCCTGCAACGTCATCCTTGAAAAATGCCTAGATAAATACCATGAAATTTTTGAAATTCCCATGACCAGGTGGCACTGGAGAAACTTTGGATGTCCTGTTGCTGATCGTAAATATGCAAGACAGTGCCTTGATTGAGTGGGTTTCATGAAAACGGTGTAGAACAGAGATGCCAGTATGTTGGAACCTGCTGAGTAGTGGGCCTAGAGCAGTGGTAGGCAGATGTGTGATAAAAAATTTGTGGTGGGGCCATGTGGATCTGCCATTGGCTTCCAAATGGCTTGTGACTGACATGGTGCAGCCAGCAGACCCTTCCATGTAAAGGCTTCTTGTTGGAGATGTTTCCGGGCAATGTTCAGAATCAGGTTGCTATAGACATGTGGCCAAGCTATGTGGGATAGAAGCCTGGTTGGTGCATTCTCCTGCAGACCCTGACCAACCACACATGAAAGAATTGCCTCCAGAACTGTGTCCCAGTTGAACTTCTTTTATTTCATGAAGCAAATGCCAAAGTCCCAGTGCAGCAGCAAGAAACACCACGAAAAGTGGAGGATGACCAAATGGCTTCCCAGTCCACATGGGAATACCCTTAGCCCCCAGTGGCCACAGTTTACTTACAAAGAGAGAATTCAGCACTGCTGCCTCATGTTCATTGGAAAATAAGAAATCATGTCCTCCAGGTCACATAGATGCAGACACAGCTTTGATGGTCTCACTAGAAAGAAGCTAAAGCTCCTGACAAAAACATATATTTCAAGTGCCCAAACTCAGAGGCAGTTTCTCAAGAAGTATTTAGGCCAGCAGAGCTCCATATATATGGAGTTTTTATCCTGTCCCATACTAGGAAAACTCCTCTACCACTTCCAAGGTTGTAAACTCCTGAGCATATTATTCACAGATTTTATTACTCTACTCCTCTATTTGTGTCTTACTTTGGGGGAAGGAAATGTCAAGGAATTGTTCTGGATGAGAGTGGGAAGATTTTGTTTAGCACATATTTGCATACACATTGGTTTCATTTTTCTATTTTACATTTGATATACTGAATCCCTGACACTAACACATACCCTACTAGATTCTGAATACTAATCCTAATATGATGGAGAAAAATAACCGAAACAGAATAGAAATACAAGCAGTTCAGAGGAGGCACGTTGTATACTTGGACTTGCCTTTTGCATTATATAAGGTAGGAGTTATAAATCTAGTAAATTTTTTGTTGAAATAGTTTTCCATGTGCTTTTACAGTTAACAAATATGTGAATTCCTGTCTCCCTTTCTCTGTATTCTATTCAGCACATGTATTTTTATATGCACATTTAGAATCCTACCTGGTATCACACGTACATTCTTGTGAGTTACATAACTTGGCAGATACAAAGTGTGAGAAGAGATCACTCCTCCTAAACGCTGTTTGAACTGAAAATTCAAAATATGGGTGAGCTTCCTAGTTGAAAAAAGTTATACATAAATCCATATCCAGTAAAATGAATATTTTTGGATCTGTGGATGATATGTATTTCACGGTGTAAGTTGATTGGCATATATATTGCTAATTTTTAAAATCTGTGTGTGGTTATATATATATATATATATATATATATATATATATATATATATTCTCTCCAGATATTTCAAAATATTTAATATATGTGTCTTATTATACACTCCTTAAATTCATTCATGAATATGTATGTGGATTTATAAAAAACTTTTCACAAGATTATTCTCAGAAATATTCATTCACCTGATATACGTATTTTTTTCCTAGTATTGAAAACTAACTTCAGTGAATGGTGCATATGAATCCTAATATTTCTACAGTAACTGATCCAGTTTCACATCAATGCAAGTAGATTCCTATGGGACATGATAAGTATTTTGAAGGTCATTTTTATTTCAACACTGGTACATTACTATTTCTTCAGTTTATGCACATTATAGGATATATATTTCATCCACAAGTTCACAAATTTATAGGCATATATTTCACTTTCAATCACTTTCTGCTTCAGAAAACACGTGTTCTGCCATGTTTCAAACTGGTCTTTTCATGAGACTTCTTTCCAAACACATTATTTTTGATTTCCATAATCACTTTTGAAGCAAAACTCACACACTCTTCATGATAAACCATAAGCCTAGGATTACAATTAGATGTATAACTAGTTGTTATGAATGATTCTATATCAATATATGATTTCTTGAGAGGCAAGATGGCCGCAAAGGGAGTGCAGTAACTCCGTGTACTGCGTCACTGTGAGGGAAAATGACGAGTTAGAACGGCTAAAAGCTATCTTGTTAGGAATTTCCAGCAAAATTGGGGTGCTCCAAAACCTAGTGGAAGGATTTTCATCGCACGAGGATCAGCTTCAGGGGCTCAAATGCGAGCGATCTGTCCGTCTGTATGGAGCGCTGCTTGTTCGGCAGATCACCCCATGGCTGGAGTCTGCGGCGCGCGCTGGGAAATGACAGGCTGGTGGCGCAGAGATACAGCAATGCTGATTCTGTGGGCTCCTGCCAGCTAGGCATTTGCTGAGCTCGGAGCTGAATTCTGGGTTGGAGACAGGGAAAGGAAACGGTCCAGGTTGGTTCTCCACACCGGTCAGACCACGGAGGAAGCCAGCGGCCACCATCTTGGAGAGCTGACGTCACCATCCTTGTTTTCGACTGATTGCAGCTCTTTCAGCTATAGAACAGGTAATTTCAGGCTGACAATTGTCTGCATCTCGCAGACAAATTGCTCAGACTTAGTGCTAAATAACCCGCGGAAACTGCTTCTTGGAGCCTGCTCCTATCAGAACACGCACCGAGCCCGGAGTGTCGGAATTCCGGCTCCCGGAGCTGCTCTGGCCCAGGGCTATAGAACCCGCTGAAACTGCTTCTTGGAGCCTGCTCCTGTTGGAGCATGCACCAAGTCCGGAGAGGCCGAATTCTGGCTCCCAGAACTGTTTTGGCCCGGTGATAAAGAACCCGCGGAAACTGTTTCTCGGTCCGGGTCCTGCTGAATACTGTGGAGGCCAGAGGGGCCGAACAGAGCCGCCGCCTGGGCCCGTAACAGGTCCAGCGACCTGCCGGCGTGGTAGTCAAGAAAACCCGGAGGCAGCACTGGCACAGGAGCCGGCGGTAGCTGCGCGGTGCGGGTCTCCCAGCTACCGCTCCCACCAGTGCTGACAACTGAGGTCTCTTGCACCGACTCGCCTCGGCGTGGGACTCACGGCTACCGCTCCCACCAGTGCTGACAACTGAGCAAATTGGCTGGGGTTTCTCAGCCCCAAGCTCTACAAACTTAGGGCCTGAGGGAGGCCAACAAGAAGAGTGTGCCCAGGCACTAATGAAACAGCTGCTCCACGCGTGTGCAAGGTAGGCGGAACTGTGAACACCGACAAAACAGGCCCAGTGAACCGCCAGACACATCCCTCCGGTTGGGGGAGGGGCAGAGCCACCGGGCGCCTGCAAGGTAGGCGGACCCGCGACCCACCAGCAGAAAATGCACAGCAATCCACAAAGCGGCATAGCCACCCCCCGAGCCTACAAGGTAGACAGACCTGTGACCTACCGGCAGGTCATGCCCAAAAACCTGCGGAGGGGCACAGCTGCCCCACGTGCCTGCTAGGTAGGCTGAACCGTGACCACCACCAGAACAGGCCCAGCGGCCGGCCAGACACATCGCCCCGCCCAGGTTGGGGGAGGGGCAGAGCCGCCGGGCGCCTGCAAGTTAGGCATACCTGCGAATCACCAGCAGATCAGGCCCAGCAACCGCGGAGCGGCAGAGCCACACCCGGGCCTGCAAGGTAGGCACACTTGCCACCCACCGGCAGGTCAGGCCCAACAAACTGTGGAGGGGCACAGCTGCCCCACGAGCCTGCTAGGTAGGTAGAACCCTGACCACCGACAGAACAGGCCCAGAGGCCGGCCAGATACATCGCCCCGCCCCGGTTGGGGGAGGGGCAGAGCAGCCGGGCGCCTGCAAGGTAGGCAGACCTGCGACTCACCAGCAGATCAGGCCCAGCAACTGTGGAGCGGCAGAGCCACCCCCGGGCCTGCAAGATAGGCGCACTTGCCACCCACCGGCAGGTCAGGCCCAAGAAACTGCAGAGGGGCACAGCTGCCCCACGAGCCTGCTAGGTAGGCAGAACGCTGACCACCAACAGAACAGGCTCAGAGGCCGGCCAGACACATTGCCCCACCCCGGTTGGGGGAGGGGCAGAGCCGCCGGGCGCCTACAAGTTAGGCAGACCTGCATCTCACCAGCATATCAGGCCCAACAACCCGCGGAGCGGCAGAGCCACCCCCGGGCCTGCAAGGTAGGCGCACTTGCCACCCACCGACAGGTCAGGCCCAGCAACTCTCAGAGAGACCCAGCTGCTCCACGCGCGTGCAGGGTAGGCGGAACCGTGACCACCGACAAAAGAGGCCCAGTGGACCGCCAGACACATAGCTCCGGTTGGGGGAGGGGCAGAGGCGCCGGGTGCCTGCAAGGTAGGCGGACCCGCGACCCAAGAGCAGAACAGGCACAGCAATCCACAGAGCGGCAGAGCCACCCCCCGAGCCTACAAGGTAGGCAGACCTGCGACCCACCGACAGGTCAGGCCCAAAAAACTGCGGAGGGACACAGCTGCCCCACGTGCCTGCTAGGTAGGCTGAACCATGACCACCAACGGAACAGGCCCAGCGGCCGGCCAGACACATCGCCCCGCCCCGGTTGGGGGAGGGGCAGAGCCGCCGGGCGCCTGCAAGTTAGGCAGACCTGCAACTCACCAGCAGATCAGGCCCAGTGACCCGCGGAGCGGCAGAGCCACCCCTGCGCCTGCAAGGTAGGCAGACTTGCCATCCACCGGCAGGTCAGGCTCAGCAACTCTCAGAGGGACACAGCTGCTCCACGCACGTGCAATGTAGGCGGAACCGTGACCACCGACAAAACAGGCCCAGTGGCCCGCCAGATACATCACCCCGGTTGGGGGAGGGGCAGAGCCGCCACCAGCGCCTTTTAGGTAGACATACCTGCAACCGACAGACAGAACAGGCCTAGTGGCCAGCGGAGGGGCAAAACCGCTGCTCACTCCTGCAAGGTAGGCGGACCTGTGACCACCGAAAGAAAAGGCCCATCGAAAGTAGAGGCACAGCGGCCTCCCGGCGTGGTAGGCACATTGCCTCAATTGAAGGAGGGGCAGAACCACCGCCAAAGCCTGCAAGGGAGACGATGCAGCTATACAAAAGCAATATAAATATATAGGGGGAAAAATCAATAACACAATAGTTTCACCAAGCAGAAAGAAACGCGATCAGTATGAAAAGACAAGGAAAAAAAAGGACCACAAGCAATGCAGGTCAATTCAACTTTAGAAGAGGTAATATCTGCAGCAGATGGAATGTCAGATAAAGAATTCAGGATATACATGCTTCAGATGATCTGGAGTCTCAAGGAAGACATTAGACAGCAAAATCAGACAATGAAAGACCACTTCGACCACTTCGACAATGAATTACATAAACAAATCCAAGAAGCAAAAGATCAATTATTCAGGGAGATAGAGGTTATAAGAAACAAACAAACAGAAATCCTGGAAATTCAGGAAACAATAAACCAAGATAAAAACTCAATTGAGAATACTACCAGCAGAGTAGAACACTTAGAAGATAGAACATCAGACAATGAAGACAAAGTATTTCAACTGGAGAAGAACATAGACAGCTCAGCAAAGCTGTTAAGAAACCATGAGCAGAACATTCAAGAAATATGGGATAACATAAAGAGACCAAACTTAAGAGTCATTGGGATACAGGAAGGTATTGAGGTCCAAACCAAAGGAATGAGCAATCTATTCAACCAAATAATACGAGAAAACTTCCCAGACTTGAAGAATGAGACAGAATCCCAAATCCTAGAAGCCTACAGGACGCCGAATGTGCAAAATCATAAGAGATCCACACCTAGACACATTATAATGAAGATGCCCAACATACAGAATAAGGAGAGAATTTTAAAAGCTACAAGAGAAAGGAAGCAGATTACATTTAGGGGTAAACCAATCAGGATAACAGCTGATCTTTTAACACAGACTCTGAAAGCTAGAAGATCCTGGAATAACATATTTCATACACTAAAAGAAAATGGGTTACAACCAAGAATTGTGTATCCCGTGAAATTAAGCTTCAGGATGGAAGATGAAATTAAAACCTTTCATGATAAACAAAAGTTAAAAGAATTTGCAGCTAGAAAACCATCTCTTCAAAACATCCTCGGCAAAATATTACAGGAAGAGGAAATGGAAAATGTCAATGAAAACCAACAGCGGGAGGTAGTACAGTGAAGGGGGGGGGATAATCAAAGAGGAAAACAAACCATGTTTAGTAACATAAATAAACCAATATGGCTGGAAGAACACCCATATCTCAATAATAACCCTAAATGTTAATGGCTTAAACTCACCAATTAAGAGACACAGGCTAGTAGAATGGATCACAAAACAAGACCCAACAATATGCTGCCTTCAGGAGACGCATTTGATAGGAAAAGACATACTTAGACTGAAGGTGAAAGGTTGGGAAAAATCATATCACTCATATGGACTTCGGAAACAAGCAGGAGTGTCCATATTCATATCAAATAAAATAGATTTCAAGCCAAAGTTAATCAAAAGGGATGAAGATGGACACTACATACTTCTCAAGGGAACCATACACCAACAAGACATAACAATCATAAATATATATGCCCCAAACAGTGGTGCAGCTATGTTCATCAAACAAACACTTCTCAAGTTCAAGAGTCTAATAGACCACCATACAATAATCATGGGAGACTTCAACACACCTCTCTCACCACTGGACAGATCTTCCAAACAAAAGTTGAATAAGGAAACTATAGAGCTCAATAACACAATTAATAACCTAGACTTAATTGACATATATAGAATATACCACCCAACATCAAGCAGTTACACTTTTTTCTCAGCAGCACATGGATCCTTCTCAAAAATAGATCATATATTATGTCACAGGGCAACTCTTAGACAATATAAAGGAGTAGAGATAATACTATGCATCTTAACTGATCATAATGGAATGAAATTGAAAATTAATGATAAAAGAAATAAGGAAAAATCATGCATCACTTGGAGAATGAACAATAGGTTACTGAATGATCAAAGGGTTATAGAAGACATCAAGGAGGAAATTAAAAAATTCTTAAAGATAAATGAAAACACAGACACAACATATTGGAATCTATGGGACACATTGAAAGCAGTTCTAAGAGGAAAATTTATTGCTTGGAGTTCATTCCTTAAAAAAAGAAAAAACCAACAAATAAATGATCTAATACTTCAACTCAAAATCCTAGAAAAAGAAGAGAAAAACAACAGCAAAAGAAGTAGAAGACAAGAAATAATTAAAATCAGAGCTGAAATTAATGAAATCGAAACGAAAGAAACAATAGAAAAAATTGACAAAACTAAAAGTTGGTTCTTTGAAAAAATAAAAAAAATCGACAGACCCTTAGCCACGCTAACGAAGAGAAGAAGAGAGAGAACTCATATTACCAGCATACGGGATGAAAAAGGCAATATCACAACAGACACTTCAGAAATACAGAAGATTATCAGAAATTATTTTGAATCCTTATACTCCAACAAAATAGAAGATAGTGAAGGCATCGATAAATTTCTTAAGTTATATGATTTGCCCAGATTGAGTCAGGAGGATATTGACAACCTTAACAGACCAATATCAATTGAGGAAATAGAAGATACCATCAAAAGACTACCAACTAAGAAAAGCCCAGGACCGGATGGGTATACAGCAGAGTTTTACAAAACCTTTAAAGAGGAACTAATACCAATACTTTTCAAGCTATTTCAGAAAATAGAAAAAGAGGGAGAACTTCCAAATTCATTCTATGAGGCCAACATCACCCTGATTCCTAAATCAGACAAAGACACTTCAAAGAAAGAAAACTACAGACCAATATCTCTAATGAACCTAGATGCAAAAATCCTCAATAAACTTCTGGCGAACCGGATACAAAAACATATCAAAAAAATTGTGCAACATGATCTGGTAGGATTTATCCCTGGGATGCAAGGTTGGTTCAATATACGGAAATCAATAAATGTTATTCACCACATCAATAGGCTTAAAAATAAGAACCATATGATCATCTCGATAGATGTGGAAATAGCATTCGACAAAGTAGAGCATCCCTTTATATTCAAAACTCTAGAAAAACTAGGGATAACAGGAACATACCTCAATATTTTAAAAGCAATCTATGCTAAGCCTCAGGCTAGCATCATTCTGAATGGAGAAAAACTGAAGGCATTCCCTCTAAAATCTGGAACAAGACAGGGATGCCCTCTCTCACCACTTCTGTTCAACATAGTTCTCGAATCACTGGCCAGAGCAATTAGACAGACGAAAAAAAATAAAGGCATAAAAATAGAAAAGAAGAACTCAAATTATCACTATTTGCAGATGACATGATTCGATACCTAGCAGACCCAAAAGGGTCTACAAAGAAACTATTAGAGCTAATAAATGAATTCAGCAAAGTGGCAGGCTATAAAATCAACATGCATAAATCAAAGGCATTCCTGTATATCAGCGACAAATCCTCTGAAATGGAAATGAGGACAACCACCCCATTCACAATATCCTCAATAAAAGTAAAATACTTGGGAATCAACCTAACAAAAGAGGTGAAAGACTTATACAATGAAAACTACAGAACCCTAAAGAAAGAAATAGAAGAAGATCTTAGAAGATGGAAAAATATACCCTGTTCATGGATAGGTAGAAGTAACAACATCAAAATGGCGATAATACCAAAAGTTCTCTATAGGTTTAATCCAATGCCAATCAAAATCCCAACGGCATTTCTTGTAGAAATAGAGAAAGCAATCATGAAATTCATATGGAAAAATAAAAGACCCAGAATAGCAAAAACAATGCTAAGCAGGAAGTGTGAATCAGGCGGGATAGCTATACCAGACTTCAAACTATACTACAGAGCAATAGTAACAAAAACACCATGGTACTGGTAACAAAACCGGCGGGTGGACCAATGGTACAGAATAGAGGACACAGAAGCCAATCCACAAAACTACAACTATCTTATATTCGATAAAGGGGCTAAAAGCATGCAATGGAAGAAGGATAGCATCTTCAACAAATGGTGTTGGGAAAACTGGAAATCCATTTGCAACAAAATGAAACTGAATCCCTTTCTCTCGCCATGCACAAAATTAACTCAAAGTGGATCAAGGAACTTGATATCAAATCAGAGACATGGCATTTGATAGAAGAAAAAGTTGGCTATGATCTACATACTGTGGGGTCGGGCTCCAAATTCCTCAATAGGACACCCATAGCACAACAGTTAATAACTAGAATCAACAAATGGGACTTACTCAAACTAAAAAGTTTTTTCTCAGCAAAAGAAACAATAAGAGAGGTAAATAGGGAGCCTACGTCCTGGGAACAAATCTTTACTCCTCACACTTCAGACAGAGCCATAATATCCAGAATATACAAAGAACTAAAAAAATTAGACAATGAGATAACGAATAACCCAATCAACAAATGGGCCTAGGACCTGAACAGAAATTTCTCAGAGGAGGACATACAATCAATCAACAAGTATATGAAAAAATGCTCACCATCTCTAGCAGTCAGAGAAATGCAAATCAAAACCACCCTAAGATACCATCTCACTCCAGTAAGATTGGCAGCCATTAGGAAGTCAAACAGCATCAAGTGCTGGCGAGGATGTGGGGAAAAGGGTACTCTTGTACATTGCTGGTGGGACTGCAAATTGGTGCGGCCAATTTGGAAAGCAGTATGGAGATTTCTTGGAAAGCTCGGAATGGAACCACCATTTGATCCAGCTATTCCCCTACTCGGTCTATTCCCTAAAGACCTAAAAAGAGCACACTATAGGGACACTGCTACATCCATGTTCATAGCAGCACAATTCACAATAGCAAGACTGTGGAACCAACCTAGATGCCCTTCAATAGACGAATGGATAAAAAAAATGTGGCATTTATACACAATGGAGTATTACTCTGCATTAAGAAATGACAAAATCATAGAATTTGGAGGGAAATGGATGGCATTAGAGCAGATTATGCTAAGTGAAGCTAGCCAATCCCTTAAAAACAAATGCCAAATGTCTTCTTTGATATAAGGAGAGTAACTAAGAACAGAGTAGGGACGAAGAGCATGAGAAGAAGATTAACATTAAAGAGGGATGAGAGGTGGGAGGGAAAGGGAGAGAGAAGGGAAATTGCATGTAAATGGAAGGAGACCCTTAGGGGTATACAAAATTACATACAAGAGGATGTGAGGGGAAAGGAGGAAAATATAAGGGGGAGAAATGAACTACAGTAGAGGGGGTAGAGAGAGAAGAGGGGAGGGGAGGGGGGAGGGGGGATAGTAGAGGATAGAAAAGGCAGCAGAATACAACAGACACCAGAATGGCAATATGTAAATCAATGGTTCTGCAACTGATGTGATTCTGCAATCTGTATATGGGGTAAAAATGGGAGCTCATATCCCACTTGAATCAAAGTGTGAAATATGATATATCAAGAACTATGTAATGTTTTGAACAACCTACAATAAAAATTAATTAAAAAAATATGATTTCTTATATATTTTCAGATATCAATTCAATACATTATTTAAAGGGGAACCAGTTATATTATTTATTAACTGTATGATCTATTCATGCATTATCTCTATATTCATAGACACAGGGTACACCTATTTTTACCCTCAATACTAATTTATACGTTTTCAAAATATTCCTCAAAAAATGGTGGAAGAAATACTCATGTCACCTGATCTATATATACATTTTATCACAGTAATATTCTGTACAAAAAAATCAAAGGTCACCCTTAAGTTTGTACCAAAGCCTAAATGGAAAGTGAGCATGGATTACTAAAACCTTCCATGTCCAGGTGGCCTAATGCTCTCAAATGTCAATCTTATTGGTGACTACATTTTTGTTTCTTCCTAAGATTATATATTCAACCTCAAGCCTGTTGAAAATGTCTAATCCTATCACTCACTTTATACTTTGCCTGATTTAGTAATGTCTCTATTTATATCTATTTTCCTACATATTTTCTCCTGTTCATCATTGTGACTGACTCTTCACTTGTGCTGACATTTACATTCACTGTCTACCTGAAACCCTATTGCTTAAGAACTTTTGGTCTAAATCCTATTCTCACTGTTCTTTGTAAACCTACTGACTATCTTCCTAATCCTACCGACTATCCCTTTTTGAGTGGATGTTCTCTTCGACATTCAATCATCCAAGGTACAAGCTCCTATGCCATTGTATATAGATTTATCTGAGGGTCTCCTTTCATTTCCAAGCAATTTCCCTTAAATAATTCAAAGCTAAGTGTACCAATTAAGGGCCCAATGCCCTTCTGGACTTCATATCTTCCATAGATTTCTGTTTTTATACTTATATTTCACCTATATATTCTTGTAAATATCATAGTTTCCCAATACCATTATTCGTCATGCAGAAGGATTCCTAACCCCAAATTGAACATGTTACTAACCCAAAACCATACATTGTTCTCTCAATCGAACTTTACAGAACAGCAGGGACAGGGTTGCTCTTAAAATACAGGAATGTAGGGCATGTTCCAGCTGTTGAGAACATCAAAGGTCCATGCAGAAATGATCCCTTGAGAAGATGTAGGCAGCTACGAAAGACCTGAGAGAGAAAAGTCATCTTCTATGGCAAACAACCTTGTCAGCATGAAGGGATGTGTATGAATCAGCCTCTCTCTTCTTAATGTAGAGAAGATGGACCAAAACAGTGCTAGGTGGAGAGCTGTTCCCGGGTGCCCATGGTTTATATACCATTCTAACTTGTGAAAGTGTCACAGGAAGTAGGGGCAGCCTCCATCTCATGGGACTCTTGAAAGCAACTGTTAGGACAAAGTGGTTGTCAAGGCAATGAAATCATTCAGTTCCTGAAGAAGTGATCTACCTCACTTCCTTGGTGATGGAACTCTCTTAACTTGGGATCCAGGAAGCCAGGCACCCGGAGCCAGTCCAGTCCCAGACCCAGTAGGCTCACTTGTTTGAATTTACCAAGGAGAGTGTCAGTCTTTCTTGGTACCTACAGATGTGAGGATGGCCAAATACCAGGAGAGCTCTGCATAGGGGCCTTTCCTGAGAAAGTAGGTAGTGGTTCACCGCAGGCTCCTGACAACTTCACAGAGTTGGCCAAGGAGACCAGATCTGAGATAGGACAGGCCATTTTGGGGGAACATAGTATGGCCCACCACTCAGAGAAAACTCCGGATAGTCACAGAGTTACATGGGGGAAGGAGGTGTCTTTGTGGGTGTGGGTGTGATTTTGTGGTTTTGTCTCATGATCTGAGAATAGGTAGGAAAGACGGTTTGTTTGATTTGGAGTGGTCTTCTTCTAGTAAGTCGTTGGACAAGGCAAGTGTTACTATGTCTGTGTATCCCACTGTGTCCGTGGTTGTAGACATTAGAAAATAGAATGCAACAATTGATATGTCCTGTATAGTAGAAAGATTCCCGGCATTCATCCTGCCCAATTTATGAATGGACTGCAGCTTGCCTTATCCATGGGCAACACCTGCTACCTTCCTAAGTTCCTGTTTCTTCCAGAATTCTCACCACTCTCCAGAATATTCTCATGGTTTTGTGTCCAAAATATGTACCACCTCCAAGCTCTGTGACATTGCCATGTCCTGGATAGCTGAAGGGAATGGCGAGCATCTCAGAAAACACAGATATCAGTGTGACCAAGAAAGTCTCAGTTGAGAAACCATGCTTTCGGCCTTTTGCTTATCAATTGTTCTGTTTCCCTGAATGTCAGGAAGGTCTTTGCCTCAGGCCACCCCTTTGTGAAGCCTGAAGAAAACAGTTTTCAAATGAAAATGAATGGGCACCACCTGTGGCTTTTTGCTTAATTGCTTTGGAAAGGGATGTGTCTAAATCAGCCTCTTGGCCCTGTGTGAGGTTGTGGCTTATATTCTCAGCACCTGATGGATATAAAGAGAGATCCCATGTGTGCATCCAAAACCAAAATGGCCAAAAGAGCAATTATTGTGAATGAAGTCTCTCGCATTCATTTGTAAGGTTCCTGACCACCATCAAGTGAGAATACGGATCCTTTGGGTCAAATGAGTTATGCACAGCCCTGCAGAGGCTAGCCCATAGGTTTTTGGGTTTTCTCATTTCTCCAAATCATATAAAGAATCTATACCTGACAGTCAGTAGGCCTCAAATTGGAGATGCAGAGCAGTATTAACAGCTAGCCTATCTGATCACTCCTGGTTCACCGGATGGGTGTCCAGGCCACCTTGACTTTAGGCAAATGAGGGGCAAGGGAGCTTATTTTTGACACTGTCTTGGGCTGCACCCCTCATGAAAAACTCCAGCCAGAGGTTATGATAAGTGTCTATATGGAAGAAGATGAGGGCCATGTGGGAGTGTTTGGTTTTAATTGTGGTCATTTGTTTGGCGGTTGGAAGAGATAACTGGATCCACCTGGGCTTGAACTCTGGCATGATTCCTCTTAGAGACTGAGTTCTGGAATTTACCTCAAAGAAGTATTGCCATGAAATGTGTTGGGATTTTAGGAGGCCACGCATGAGAAGCCTCCCTTGAAAACTGAGATCGAGTGCCAGGGTGTCTTTCCACAGTGCAGGGAGAATCTCAGCCAGGATATCACATGATTTTATTCTGAAAGACTTTTCAGCCATAGTTGAGAATCTAAACACATATGGAACTCATATTGTAGACCTCAATGATCCTGGCTTCATGTGACCTTTTGGCCACTCTTTGGGAAGCCTTGCCTGTGAGATTTCTCCAGAGTTTTAATTTAAATGAGCTTCCTCACCACATAATGGTTCCTGCATTAATTGAAACGTACAGTGACTCCAACTTCATCCTTCAAAAATGGCTAAATAAATACCATCAAATTTCTGAAATTCCCATGACCAGGTGGCACTGGAGAACCTTTGGATATCCTGTTGCTGATCATGAGTGAAATAATTCCCCACGCAATGACACTTCACCGGGAGAATTCCAATTTTATTGCTCAAAGCTGTGTGCTTATATAGAACTAAGGGGGAGATGGTAGGGCTTAGATAAATGGCAGCAACCCGTTTATTGGCAAGTTCTTTCAGATATCAGCTCCAGAGCCCAGGAATTAGTTCTCATTGGGGCTAAGGTTCCCCACAAGTGAGATTTGAAATTGGCGCTGACGTGAGAGTTCACAAGGGTGGGAACTTTTTGCGCCACTGCAGAAATGAAGAAGGTAGGAAGAAGAAGTCCTTAGGCGCCATGTTGAGGTTTTTCTCTGGGGTATGGCTGCCATTTATTCTTTTCCCAACATTCCACCCTTTTTGTTTTCTTAGGAAGTGGGGCGTCATTTGTCAGATCCGGCTGCTTCCTGCTGTGTGCGGGTGGTGTGGGGCCTAGAAAGAGAAGTGGAGGAATGCTCATGGAGCAGGTTTGGGATTATCATGGCAGCCAGAAATAAAACCCAGTGGCTATAGACAGCTACTTTCGTAGGGGTGAAGTCAATGAATGTTCCCTGAAGCCAAAGTTGTCGATGGCATGGAACTAGTCCTGGATGGAAGAGATTGTTGGTATCAGCCACTGGTCCTGTAACAGAGACTCTAGGAAATACTGGAAGCGTTGCCTGGACATGGCGTCACCAGCACCTGAAGAAGATCAGAGCAAATAAAAACAGAATGAAGATAAAAATTAAAGGAAATGTCATTTTTTGGCAGAAGTTCCATGTTGGGGGACTGACATAGAAGAGGCCAAGGGCCATGAGAAATCTTAGAAGGTGGTAAAGACTCATGAATCCAGGATGGCAGATTAAGAGGTTCTCAGAGCTCGTTGTCTCCCGCTGTCTGATACCCATTGCATTCCATCATGCCTGGTAGTGAGCTTCATCACTGAGTTACTGTTCTCTTGGAGATGTTGGGGGTTCATCGGTCATCAGAGGCTGGTAGTGCCTAAGCAAAAGCTGGTTGAAAGTTTGATTAGGAATTTTTTGCAGTTGGGTTTGAAGGCACTTCATTTTGCAGGGCAAGAGAGCACAAAAAGGAGCATCCCAATAAGGGGCCCCAAGATATGTAGTAAGTACATGGCAAGATAGGATTGGAAGAACCCTATGATGGGATTGGAGGAGGTATGTTTGAGAAATTCGGTCGATAATTCCTGCAATTTAACAACATTTTTTTTTATTAGCCCAGATTCATTAACATAATAGCAAAATTCCTCTCTGAGGAATAGGCATGTAACCCCTTTTTCTGCAGTGAGAAGATCAATTGCCCTTTGGTTCTGTAAAGCCACTTGTGCCAATGATGTAACCTGCCGCTGCAAGGAACCCAGAGACTCAGCCATGGTATTGAGTGTTTCCTGCAGTTTTTGTTGAAGGTCATTGGATGCCCATAGAGCATGACCTATAGCTCCACCAGAGAGTCCGAGACTCGTCACTGAGGTTGTTAAAATGAGGCCTACCAGAACCGGCAGAAAGACTACCTTACGGGTGCGGGAAGGTAGGGCCAACTGTCGGAATTCGGTGGGAGTATACAAAGATAGCTGAGGAACTACAGTAACCAAGAAACAGGTGCCAGAGACATTGATGGTTGAGGTACTTAAAGACCCATTACACCAGAGGAAATGTTCAGGTTGCCTAAACACAGGGCTCTATGGGGTGTTGTAGCTCAAGGAACAAACGGGTAAAGGATTCATTATTGGCAGGTGGAAACAGATGAAAGGAAATAAAGTATTGGTGGAATAACTTTCCCACAGTGGGTTACGTGTCACATGTAGGGTTTGTCCTTTTTAGAGAAATTGTAGGGTTTTGCTGGAATATTTTCTGCCGCTAATGGGACTGCTGCTAGAAGTGGACGACTAAGTGAAGCACAGAGAAAGCACTGAGAAGTAGGCAAAGAAAGACGGGTGGAGTTTAATAATCAAAACGTTTGGTGTAGCAAATTGAGCCATGTGGGAGAGGGACCTGAGGGGGTTGAAGGCTCTGAATCCTCTTTGGATGAGCTATGGATACGATCTCGAAGTTTTGATTCTGAGTCCTTAATGTGTTCGACTACCTGGATGGTTGCCTTAGGTGGCGTAATCAGGGTGCAGCCAATAGTCATCCACCCTGTGGGTCTGACTGAGGTTGTCTGAGCATAGACAGCAAACTCAACATAGCCCCAACGTTTGGCCTTGGGGTCAGGTTTATCTAAAGTATACCATGCATTGTTATTGGATGAAGAGCCTTTATGCCACTTTATGTAACTAGAAGTCCACCCTTCAGGGTAACCGAGTGAGTGGTAAGAATAGCTACCACGTTCATCATGGAACCTGCATGACCAATAGGGGCACCCATTATATATCTCAGGCCACCAATGACAATAATCTTTTGTTTGATCAAAAAGGAAGCAAATGAAAGGCCAGTTCCAGCTACCAGGGACGAAGGTCCTTGAAGGTGACAATTTTAGGGAAATAGAGGTGCAGTTGTGGATGAAGCAAGTAGTTGCATCCACTCCGCGGACCGTCTGCATGCCATGTTCTGAGTATCGTTCCCGAAGAGTGAATAAATGCATGGTAGGTGAGGAGGGTAAAGACCAGTCCTGACAGAGCACAGAAAATAAGCAGAGCACAAAAAACAAGCAGTTAGAGAAGACTAGGGTGTTGGGAGAGCTTATTGTGCCTTCTTTAAGAGGAATTGGGCTGCAAGGAAAACTGTGTGAGCCGCAACTTAAATGGGTGAGATGGGTGTGGAGAGCAGGAGTAAAGGGGAGGTTCAGGAGGTGATTCTTGGAGTTCCTCTGGGGTGGCCCTGTCGTCAGCATGTGGGGCCTCCTGGTGATGTGGCTTCAACCTAGACATGTGATGCCAGGGAGTGAGACGGTTGTCTGGTAAGGAGAGTTTGGCGGCTGTTGGGGTACAGAGAATGAAAGGATAGGGGCCTTCCCATTTTGGGGCAAGAGTCCCTTTCTCCTCTGGGGTATTATAATTGACTAGACTAACAGGTGTTAAGGGAGGAGTGTTTGGAGAGGAGACTGGGTCCGGAAGAAGCCAGTCCTGATATTTCCAGAGTTCCGAGCGGAGATGAAGCAAGAGAGGCAAAGACAAATCTCGGGTGAGAGGTCCTTGTGAAATGACCAACGCAGGGGTTATAAGATGTCTTTCATACATTATCTCAAAAGGAGACAGTAAAGATGGTTTCTTAGGGAGAGCTCTGATTCGAAGCAAAGCCAAGGGAAGGAGTTTGACCCAGTCTATGTTTAATTCCATTGTCAATTTGGTAAGGACTTCCTTTAGAGTACGATTTACCCTTTCCACATTCCCTGAAGCCTGGGGGAAATATGGACAGTTGAAATGCCACTTGAAGGAGAGGGCTTGAGAGACCTTTTGTGTGATCCTAGAAGTAAACTCAGGGCCATTGTCATATTGTAGGGAAGTGGGCATACCAAACCTGGGGATGATGTCTGTCAGTAAGATTGAAGCTAAAGTGGAAGCCTTTTTATTGGAAGTGGGAAATGCCTCAACCAAACCAGAGAAAGTGTCCACAAAGACAAGGAGGTATTTAGTGTGCCATACTGTGGGCATGTTGGTGAAGTCTACCTGCCAGTCAGCAGAGGGAATGTGTCCCCGGGCTTGTTGGGAAGGGAAACGTTTGGGCCTTAAAGGAGTATGAGGGTTGGTCCGCTGACAGATCTGACAATTAGAGGCTATATTCTGTAGCATGGCTTGTCAGAGGGAGTGAGGAAGAAGAAACTCTGTAAAAAGAGGGTCAAAGACTGAGAATTGGAAAGGAATAGTGTATGAAGGAACTTGAAAAGATGCTTGTTCTTACTGAAAGAAGTAGGGGCTTCAGATGAGCTGTCTAAAGTGGCCATTATATGTCCACCATGGGGGCCATGATTGGAAGTGGTAGCAGCCATTCGTGCCACCTGGTCAGCTTTGGCATTGCCCTCAGTGATAAGAGAGCCGTCCTTCTGATGGGACCTACAATGGACATCTCCCAACTGGGTGGGTAAGTGGGAGGCCTCTATCAGATTGGTTATAAGAGCTGAATTAGTGATCGCATTACCTTTGGTGGTAAGTAGGCCTCGCTTCTTTCAAATTGCAGCATGGGATAATAAGATATGGAAGACATATTTTGAATCATTTTAGAGGGTGAGGGATTTGCCTTGTGCTAGAAGGCAGGCACGAGTGGATGCTATAAAATCAGCCTGCTGGTCTGTAGTTCCTGAAGGAAAAACTTTGGCCTCTATAATCTCAGTGGCTGAAAATACAGCGTATCCAGAGTAATGAGTTCCATTCTGCCTAAAGGAACTGCTGTCAGTAAACCAGATAAGGTCAGGCTTGGTGAGTGGTCTCTCAAAAATGGAAGAATGACAGGGGAGGAAATCATCTAAGTTTTCCAAGCAATTTTGAGTTGGTGTGTGAGACATGGGAGTTATTGGGAGCAGTGAGGCAGGGTTCAGTGCAGAGCAGGGGAGGAAAATAATATTAGGGTTTTCCAGAAAGGAAGTGAGGAGCGACAGAACTCTGGATGTAGGGAGGGTTTGAAGACCCTTTTAAGGTAAAAGATCTTTCAAGTGATGTGGGGAGTAGATAGTTCAAGGGGCCCCAAAAGTCAGATTAGAGGCTTCTTTGTGTAAAATTTGTCCAGTAGCCAGAGCTCTTAAGCAAGGGGCCCACCCACGGATGGAAAATAAGAAACCATGTCCTCCAGGTCACATAGATGCAGACCCAGGTTGATGATTTCACTAGAAAGGAAGCTAAAGCACGTGACAACAACATATATTTCAAGTGCCCAACCTCACAGGCAGTATCTCAAGAAGTCTCTAGGACAACAGACCTCTATGTTTTTGAAGTGTTTACCCTGTCCCTTACTTTTGGAAACTCCTCTAACACTTCCAAGGTTGTGAACTTCTGATCGCATTCCATTCCAGATATGTATTCATGGATTTTCTAACTCTTCTCCTCTAATTGTGTCTTACATGGGGTGAAGGTGTTGTCAAGGTATTGTTCTGGATGAGAGTGGGAAGATTTTTGTGTAGCACATATTTACATACACATTGGATTCATTTTCCAATTTTCCATTCGAAATACTGAATCCCTGTCAGTAACCCATACCCTAATAGACTCTGACTACTAATCCTAATATGATGGACACAAATAACCCAAACATAATATTAATACAAGCAGTTCAGAGGAGGCATGGTGTATACTTGGTCTTGCCTTTTGCATGATATAGTGTAGGAGTTATAAATCTTGTCAATTGTTTGTTGAAATAGTACTCCATGTGTTTTTAAAGTTAACACATATGTGAATTTCTGTCTCCTTTTTTCTGTAGCCAATTCAGCACATGAATTTTTATATGCACATATAAAATCATACCTGGTATCACACGTACATTTTTGTGAGGTGGCTAACTTGGCAGAAACAAAGTATGAGAAGAGATCACCCCTCCTAAACGCTTTTGGAACTGAAAATTCAAACTATGAGTGAGATTTTTAGTTGAACAACATTATACATAAATCCATGTTCAGTAAAATTAATATTTTTGGATCGGTGGATGATATATATTTCACGATGAATTTTGATTGGCATATATATTGCTACTTTCTAATGTTTCTCTGTGAGATATATATATATATATTGTCTAGATTTTTCCAAATATAAAATATATGTGTCCTATTATACACTCCCTAAATAATTCACTCATGCTCATGTATGTGGTTTTATAATCAAATTTTCATACGATTATTTTCAGAAATATTCATCCACCTGAAATACATATTTGTTTTCTAGTACTGAAAACTCACTTCACTGAATGGTGCAAACAAATCCTTATATTTCTACTGTAACTGACCCAATTTAACATCAATGCAAGTAGATTCCAAAGGGGCATGATGTGTATTTTGATGTTCATTTTTATTTAACACTGGTACATTACTATTTCTTCAGTTTTTGTACATCATAGTATATACATTTCATCCACAAGTTCACAAATTTAAAGACATTTGAAACACATTCAATCACTTCCTGCTTCAGTACACATGTATTCCTCCTTGCTTTTGACTGGTTATTTATTGAGACTTCTTTCCAAACACATTATTTTCGATTTCCATAATCAATTTTGAAGCAAAACTCACACACACTTTATGATAAACCACAACCCTAATATTACCATTAGATGTATAACTGGTTGGAATGAATGTATGTATGTCAATATGACATTTCCTGTGTATTTTCAGATATCAATTTATTCCAATTTCTAAAGTTGGAATCAGTTACATTATATATTCACACATGGTACACCTATTTGTGCCCCCAATACTAATTTATATCTCTTCTAAATATTGCTCCCAGAAATGGTGCAAGAAAGACTCATGTCACCTGATCTACATATACATTTTATCACAGTAATATTCTGGCCACAAAATGCAAAGTCACACTTACAATTGTACCAAAGCCTAAATGGAATGTGAGTATGGATTATGAAAATCACCCATGTCCATGTTGCCTAATGCTCTCAAATGTCAATCCTATTGGTGACTACATATTTGTTTCTTCCTAAGATTATGTATTCAACCTCAAGCCTGTTGAAAATGTCTAATCCTATCAATCACTTCATCATTTGCCTGATTTCCTAATGTCTCTAATGATATCTGCTTTCCTACATATTTTCCCCAGTTCATCATTGTGACTGACTCTTCAAATGTGCTGACATTTACATTTTCTGTCTACCTGAAACCCTATTGCTAAGGAAGTTTTTGTCCAAATCCTATACTGACTCTTTTTTCTAATCCTATCAAGTATCTTCCTAATCCTACCAACTATCCTTTTTTGACTGGATGTTCTCTTCAACATTCAATTATCCAAGGTACAAGGTCCTATGCCATTATGTATAGATTTATCTGAGACACATGTGCACAACATAATTCAGAGTAAAGTATCCCAATCAAGGATCCAATGCCCTTTTGGGCTTCAAATCTTACCTAGATTTGTGTTTTCATACATATATTTCACCTCTATATATCCTTATAAATATTGCAGGTTCCCAATACCATTATTCATGCAGCAGAATGATTCCTAACCCAAATCAATCATGTTATTAATCCTAACCATACTTTGTTTCCTCAACCTAACTTTACAGAAAAGCAAGGACAAAGTTGTTCTTATATAGAAATGTAAGAGATCTTCCACCTGCTGAGAACCTCAAAGGTCCATGCAGAAGTGAACCCTGGGGAAGATATAGAAAGCTATGAAGGACCTGAGAGAGCGAAAGTCATCTTTCATGACAAAAAAAAAAAAAAAAAAAAAAACAGGTCAGGATGAAGGGGTGTGTCTGAAGCAGTCTCTCTCTTCTTAATGTAGAGAAGATGGACCAAACCAGGCTTGTGTGGAGAGCTGTTTACGGGTGCCTGTGTTTGATATACCATTCTTACTTGTGAAAGTGTCACAGGAAGTAGGGGCAGCCTCCATCTATTGGGACACTTGGAAGCAACTGTTAGGACAAAGATGTTGCCAAGGCAGTGACCTCATTCAGTTCCTGAAGGAAGTGACCTATATAACTTTCTTGGTGATGGAACTCTCTGAACTTGGGATCCAGGAAGCCAGGTACCCAGAGTCATTCCCAGTCCCAGTCCCAGTGGCCACACATGTTTGGATTTACCAAGGACAGAATCGGTCTTTCTGTGTAACTACTGATGTGAGGATAGCCAAATTCCAGGAGAGCTCTGAAGAGGGGCCTTTCCTGAGAAAGCAGGTAGTGTCTCACTACTGGCACCTGACAACTTCACAGTGTTGGCCAAGGAGACCAGATGTGACATAGGACAGCCCATTTCGGGGAAACGTAGTATGTCCCATCAGTCAGAGGACACTCTTGATAGTCACAGACCTACCTGGGGGAAGGAGTTGACTTTGTGGGTGTGCGTGTGAGTTTGTGGTTTTGTCTCATGATCTTAGAATATATAGGAAAGTCGGTTTGTTTGATTTGGAGTGGACTGTTTCTAGTAAGTCTTTTGACAATGCGAGTGTTTCTATGTCTGTTTATCCCACTGTGTCCGTGGTTGTAGACATTAGAAAAGAGAATGCATCAATGGATGTGTCCTGTCTAGTAGAAAACTTCACAGCATTCATCCTGCCCAATTTATGAATGGACTGTGGCTTTCCTAATGGATGGGCAACAACTACTATCTTCCTAAGTTCCTGTATGTCTTCTTGAATTCTGGCCACTCTCCAGAATAGGTTCAGGGTTTTGTGTCCACGATATGTACCACCTCCAAGCTCTGTGACATGGCCATGTACTGGATAGCTGAAGGGAATGGGATCATCTCAGAAAACTCAGATATCATTCCAGAAACCCTGCAATGGGCCATTTGCTTATCTATTGTTCTGTTGCCCTGAATGTCAGAAAGGTCTTTGCCTCAGGCCACTCCTTTGTGAAGCCTGAAGGAAACGGTTTTCAAGGGGAATTAATGGGCATCATCTGTTGCTCTTTGCTTAATTGCTTTGGAAAGGAATGTGTCTGCATCAGACTCTTGGCCATGTGTGAGGCTGTTGCATAGATTCTCAGCACCTGATGGATCTAAAGAAAGTTCCCACGTGTGCTTCCAAAACCAAAATGGCCAAAAAAGCAGTCATTGTGGACGAAGTCTCTCGTCTTCCTCTGTAACGTTCCTAACCTCCATCAAGTGAAAATAGGGATCCTTTGTGTCAAATGAGTTCTCAAAACACTGCAGATGATAGCCCATATGTGCTTGGGTTTTCTCATGATTCCAATTCCCATAAAGAGTCTATACCCGAGAGTCAGTAGGCCTCAAATTGGAGAAGCAGAGCAGTATTTATGGCAGGCTTATTTGATCCCTCCTGGTTCTCAGGAAGGGTATCCAGGCAACCCTGACTTTAGGCAAATTATGGGCAAGGGAGTTTATTTTGTACACTGTCTTGGGCTGAGCCCCTCATGGAAACCTCCAGCCACAGGTTATGATGAGTGTCTATATGGAAGAAGATGAGGGCCTTGTGGGAGTGTTTTGGTTTTAATTGTGGTCATTTGTGTAGTGCTTGGAAGTGATGACAGGGTCTACCTGGGCTTGAACTCTGGTGTGATTCCCCTTAGAGTCTGAGTTCTGGAACTGATCTCAGAGAAATATTGCCATGAACTGTGTTCAGATTTTAGGAGGCCACACATTGGATTTCCCCTTGGAAACTGAGATCAAAAAAGAAGGGTGACTTTCCACAGAGCCTTGGAATCTCAGCTAAGATATCACATGATTTTATTCTGAAAGATGTGGCAGCCATAGTTGACAGTCAGAACACCCATGGACATCACATTGAAGACCTCAATGGGCCTGGCTTCATGTGACCTTTTGACCACTCTATGGGATGACTTGCCTGTGAGATTTCTCCAGAGATTTCATTGAAATGAGTTTCCTCACCATTTAATGGTTCCTGAATGAACTGAAACCCACAATGCCTCCAACTTCATCCATGAAAAATGGCTAAATAAATACAATAAAATTTTTGAAATTCCCTTAACCAGGTGGCACTGGAGAACCTTTGGATGTCTTTTTCCTGATCATGAGTGTACAAGAGAATGCCATGATTGACGGGGTTTCATGAAAATGGTGTAGAACAAAGATGCCAGTAAGTTGGACCCTGCTGAGTAGTGGGCCTATTGCAGTGGTGGGCAGGTGTGTGATAATACATCTGTGGTGTGGCCAGGAGGATTTTCCATTGCCTTCAAAATGGCTTGTGACTGATATGGTGCAGCCAGCAGACCCTTCTTGTTACATGGAGAGGTTTCTGGGCAAAGTTCAGAGTCAGATTTCTATGGACAAATGGGCAAGCTTTGTGAGATAGAAGCCTGGTTGGTGCATTCTCTGTCACCACAAGTGACAGAACTCCCTCCAATACTGGGTCCCAGTTGAACTCGTTGTATTTCATGAAGCAAATACCAAACTCCCAGTGCAGCAGCAAGAAACACCACGAAAAGTGGAGGATGACCAAATGGCTTCACAGTTCACACGGGGAGACACTGAGCACCAAGTGGCCACAGTTTACCTATAAATACAAAATTCAGCACTGCTGCCTCATGTTCATTAGAATACAAAAAACCATGTCCTCCAGGTCACGTAGATGCAGACCCAGCTTTTATGGTGTCACTAGAAAGGAAGCTAAATCTCCTTACAACAACATATATTTCAAGTGCCCAACCTCAGAGGAAGTTTCTCAAGAAGTCTTTAGGCCGGCAGAGCTCCACGTCTTTGGAGTGTTTACCTGATAGACCAGGACGCTAGAAAAGACCACTGACTCAAATTAAAATCAAATAAAATTAAGCTTATTATTTCCACCGGCCGTGCTGCCTCTCCCTCCCAAAATGGTGGGAACAAGACAGCATCCCCAGCTTTCCTACAGCCCAGTTTTATAGCCCAGAAAGTTACACAAAAGGGGGGTTACAGATAACAGAACTCTGATAAACATCACATTAAAGGTAGTTTACAATTTTTTTGCTGTCCCTACATCAGAATTCATGAGGACCATTAGAGCCTCAGAGAGGGTTGTTGTCTGGCCAGAGAAGGCAAATATTTATGATGTGTCACTAAAGTTTCAGAGAGGGCTGCTATCTGGTCAGAGAGCTGGGCATGCGTGAGTTCAAGACTTGGGCAGGCATTCCACGCAGGTTCAGAATTTGAAGTAATTTATGGTAAAGCCAAAATTATCTTTTCATGGCTTTGTGGCATGATGGCTCCCAATTTTAATAAAAGATCAGGTTGGGTCTACAATTTCCCCCTTTTCTCTGTGTCCCTTTCAAATCTATGATAGATTATGGGAAGAACACTGAGGAAATTTTTATCCCTCAGATAAGAGTCTCCAAAATTTTACAACTCACCCAAAACCGATCTCCCTGATTTTACCTGACTTAGTTAATTATTTATATTGATAGTCTATTTATCTTTCTCTCCATTGTTGTAAAAAGAGTGGCATCACTAATTTTTTCTTCTTCTCTCCTGAGACAGGGTGACGTGAGTGGGCTCGTCGTGAGGGACATGAGTTGACTATTAGAAGTCAGTTGAGAGACATGAGTTGCCCTTTAGAAGTCAGTTCGGTTTGAAGTCAGGTTGGGGAAGAACAGGTTGTAAAGTCATCTGTGAATGGATTCTTCTATGAGTGAAACAAAAACCATGAGTACTGAATAAATGTTGCAGCAGCTGGAACATGTCACTGTATAGAAATTCCCTCACCAGTCTTTAATATCCCCAATTATCAGGACTGTCAACTTAATATTTAACTTTAAGTGTTACAGTTGGCCCTCCCAATAAGACACAGTTTAATAATTTAATGTCATCTGATCTTGTAAAAATCCTTTTACTAGTATGACCTCTGCGTCTAATAGAGAAACCTTTAATTCTGTTACTCAGGGCTGGATAATCGTACTAGCAAACACCAAGCCTACCTGTGTAGGTTAGGAATATCTGTAGGTCTTAAACTGAAAACTTCTGCCTGTGGCAGCTCTTCTTGATAGTCTCTTTTTATAAGTATTAGGCATTCCTGTGTGAGAATCCTTCTTTGTAGCCTCCAGTCTTACTTATTTTGGGAGGATAAGATAAAGTGCATACCTTAAAATTTTATTATTATTATTATTATTATTATTATTATTATTATTTAAAATGCCCAGGAGTGGCTGTATTTTGGTCTTAACTGTCTTTGCTAAGTGTTTAAGATGAAGCAGTCAAACTGACTTTTGTTTCTATCTATTGTTAACAGTCAGCTGAGCTTTTGTGGGAATCAATTCTGGGGAAACTTGAGAGGAGATTCTCAGTTCTGCTAGTGCCATTTGCGCTAGGTGGGTCCAGGTCTTGCTTGACCATTTGGCTTCCCTCAGAAGCATCAGGGATGTCTCCTTTCTCTGATGACTCTCCTCTTTGTAACAAATGCACTGATTGGCTTTCTGTTCTCCAGTGGTCTCATTAATCTCCCTGATCAGGAGGTTATGTGGCCCAGAGTTGCAAAGCTCTTTAGAGAAGTCCCCTGTTCCCTGGATTCAGACTGGACTCAGAGGGCAAGAGCCAAATATTGGTTTTCTTGGCCCTTTTCATTTAACATTCATTTTAAATCCTAATCTTAAAAATCCAGCAAATAAATTTTAACAGCCTTACATTAAGAGTACTGGGCTTTAATGTCTATAACTTTATAATTACCTTTTTATTAATTGGGATCTGTATTATTCTGTCTGTATTGTAGTTGATGACTTATTATCTTGAATAAACCCATGTTGTGTTCTTATAGCAACGCATTTGTAAAACACTAACAGGGAATCTTTAGATCACTTATAAGAAAATTTCAAACTAAAATTAACAAAAGTAAAAATACTTAGTTCGTGTAATATCTTCCCTGAATTTTTTGGCTGAGTTATACATTATATCCCCTGTTTGAGATCCTAGGAATATTGACAATAAAAAAAAACTTTTTAACATAACTTTAAAGAAATATTATCTGACCTAATCGTTTCATAGTCATTCTCACATGTAGTAAGATGGGACACACAGCCTTATCTCAGGAAAGGCAGGGCTCTTTATAAATCTTAACTATTTTAGTTCTAAAGCTGATCTTTATTTTTAAATATCATTTGACAATGTTTAAATAAATTGTTTGAGGTCACATGAACATTAGCTAACACCATATGATATCACATTTAAAACATGAATTAAAGAAAGGCTGAAAGTTTTTAACCTTTACAAAGATTAGGCTCTAATTAACTTAAAAATACATTTAAATTGTTCCCCAATGTAAAAAGTAACATAAAAATTTACATATCTTATTGATAACAGGTAAATAAATCCACAATATATTTTTTACCACACAACTTCAGAGCACCAGCTTGATATAATACTCTTTAAACGTTTCTACCTTACAGACTTCCATACCTGTAAGATATGAAAACATTAATAGCATAACAATTACATTTATGTTTCTACATTAATCAAGTTTGGCTTTTAAAGAAATGGCAGTACAGTGCTCTAAAATAACAGTTTTTATTTAATCAGTTGTTTAATTTTTATGGTTGCTTGCTCTAGAAAACATAAATCTTAATAAACTCAATGTTATGGGTAAACTTATGTTTTAAGAAATTTTTGTCTCATTAACACATGACTGATTTTTACAATCTTATACAGAGTTTACTAAAAAAAATACAGATCTTAGTAAATCAATCAGATATCTAACAAAAGTACTCATGAATGAGTAATCCCATATCAAATTTACTTTACTTATTTATCAAAAAGTTAGAGAAATGTATTGAACAGTGTAAACCATTTTTATGTTGAAGGAAAGGTACTAGAGCCAAGGCATATTAGACATTTTGTAGATGTTAATATTTTGTTAGATGTTTGAACACCTAGAAAACTTTGTAAGCTTAAATTTAAAGACATTTGTTTTTATCTCTTTATCCAATTTAAATTGAAACATTTAAATCACGTGAATTAAAGATCTTTGGATCCACTTTTTTAAAATTTGTTTTTACGAGCGCTATTTTTTTATGAGCGCTCCTTATATATGTTAATTTGTGTATCATATATATGATATACGGATATATGTATATATAGACATACAACACATAACAATTTGTGCACACATAATAATAGTAAAGGCCTTGTAGCTTTTCGTAGTTGAAATCTTTATTGCAATGTTTCAAAAAGTCCACAGTTGGTCAAAGATAGAACTGATCAGAAAAACATTAACCTAGGTCTGTATGCTCAAAATCATGAGGTCAAAAAACATAAAGTATCTAAGAAAAAAAATAAGAGTCCTAGAAAAAATGACTTGCCAGTAATTAGTAAATAACATACAATTAACCTTTTTTTCCCTTAGACCTCAAATCACTCTCCTACAAAGCTTGCAGGCTTCTTTCATTTGCATTTCAACATAAGTCATGGCTGAGGTCTGGAAGGAGCAGCAAAAAAACTGCTATTCTGAACAGACATCTCAGGACTAAGGCATTTTAACCATAATTTTCAGGTTCAGATGTTGAAAATTATGATACAAGTTTAAGATACAATTCACAAAATTTTATATCTTTACATCTTGTTTTGTCAACAGACACCATACTATGATTTACTATTTATGTCCAAATTAATGCACTGGTACACACAGTGACATTTTCCCAGGCTACCCAATTCAAAATTGGTGAAAAAAAAAAAAAAAGACCGTATGATTGGGAAGTTTCTTGCCAACTTGGAAGTAGAGTTCTTCAGTTATCCATCCTAAGTATTTAAGTTCTCTGGCATGAATTATCTGAAATCATAAACTAAACAATTACCTAAACCCGACTTTTTACTCCAAGATTGTGCAATGCTTCAAAAACCCATTCAGTTACCAGATTGTTCAAATAAAACATCATCATTTAGACACACATTCAGCTAAGATCATTCCCCAAAAACAATTTATAATATCAACACATTATTGCAGATGTCTTAAAGGGCCAGAAACTAAGACACAATACAGACAGAAAGGAGGTTCAGACTATGGCTGTCAGACAGAACCTTTTAAACCAGAGCAGATAAGAGAAAAATCTCCTACAGCAGTGGCACCATAGATGTCCCCACGAGGGGACCAGATGTTTTCACAGAAGGGCAACCTGAAATGTAAAATAAAGTGTCTCCATGGTGACTTTACTGCATTTAGTGTCACCTTTTTCTTTTTCTCTTTTTTTAACAAGACAGAGGTGGCATAATCCTTACAGTGCAGGGAAGGAAGGAGGTAATTCCCTGAATCAACAGGGCTTTGGCAGCTGCTGGGAGTCCCTCAGTTTCCCCTTTTACATACAGGATTAGCTCCTCTGATTCAGTTCCACATCAAGCATGCTCTATCTCCTAACATTTCAGTAGATAGCTCTCACAAAGTTCCGGGGCGGAGGGGGGGTACAAGATTTGTAACTTAAAGTTTGGTTCCTGACCTTGAAGCCAATTAATACAAATTTAATAATGAGGACTGGGTTTTGAGAAAAAGAAAAAAGGAGTTTTATTGCTTGGCTAACAAAGGAGAAACACAGGGGACTCTGCCAAAGTTGTGACTCTCTTTATCTGGAGGGACAAGGGGTTTTAAAGGAGTTTCACTTGTTAACCTGGGAGATACTCAGTTCTTAGGTCCCCAGCAGGCATAGCCGTCTGCAATGGGTGTGCTCCAGGCAGCCAGCTAGGGGCTTCTATCATCCTGCTTTACAATGGGGGATAAAGTTCATTGCAGTTTCTTAAAACACAGTCCAAAGGGGTGTCAGGCTTAATCTCTTTATTTCTGATTTTCATGTCCAATATACTTAAGTTTTTACCACCAATATCACACAACAAAACGAACAAAAACAAACAAACAAAAAACCAAAAAATAGAACACAGAACACAAAAAAACAGAAACCCAGCGCCTAAACACAGAAACAGGGCAAGAGTGCAACATCTTGCTAAAGCTCCAGGGTAGGAGCGCATGCGTGCCCGTCGGCACCTCTCTACAGTTCCAGAGGAATTCCCTACAGAACAGAACAGAGGACAGAAAGATTCTCGTTACTGTCCTGGACAGAAGTATATGTGAGCCTCCCCGTGCCACATCTCTGTCATCAGAAGAGATCTCCCTTAACCAGATATCAGATGTTATAAAGGAGCCACTTACCTATGGAGGCGTCCTCCATCAGGTGCTTGCTAATAGTTTTAGTGCAGAGGTTCACTGCAGTGCTCCCTGGACTAAAGGCTCTCTTCCAAATATAAAGAAGATGGACCAAATCAGGCCTGTGTGGAGAGCGGTTCCTTGGTGCCTATGGTTGATATACCATTCTAATTTGTGAAAGTGCTACAGAAAATAGGGTAAGCCTCCTTCTCATGGTACGCTTGAAAGCAACTGTTTGGACAAAGTGGTTGCCAAGGCAGTGACCTCATTCAGTTCCTGAAGGATGTGACCTCACTTCAATCCCTTGGTAATGGAACTCTCTGAACTTGGGATCCAGGAAGCCAGGCACACAGAGTCAGTCTCAGTCCCAGTCCCAGTGTCTCACTTGCTTCGATTTAGCAAGGACAGAGTCAGTCTTTCTTGGTACCTACTGATGTGAGGATGGCCAAATGCCAGGAGTTCTCTGAAGAGGGGCCTTTCCTGAAAAAGTAGGTAGTGGCTCACAGCTGGCTCCTGACCACTTCACAGAGATGGACAAGGAGACCAGATCTGAGACAGGAAACGCCATATCGGGGGAACATAGTATGGCCCAGCAGTCAGAGGATACTCTGGAGAGTGAGAGACCTACTTGGGGAAGGAGGTGCCTTTGTGGGTGTGGATGTGTGTTTGTGGTTTTGTCTCATGTTCTGAGAATAGGCAGGAAAGTCGGTTTGTTTGGTTTGGAGTGAACTGTTTCTAGTAAGTTGTTTCACAAGGCGAGTGTTTCTATGTCTGTGTATCCCACTGTGTCCGTGCTTGTAGACATTAGAAAAAAGAATGCATCAATGGATGTTTCCTGTCAAGTAGAAAGCTTCCCAGCATTCATCCTGCCCAATTTATGAATGCACTAGGGCTTGCCTTATCGATGGGCAACACCTGCTATTTTCCTAAGTTCCTGTTTTCTTCCTGAAATCTAGCCACTCTCCAGAATAGGTTCATGCATTGGCATCCACGATATGTACCACCTCCAAGCACTGTGACATGGACATGTACTGGACAGCTGAAGAGAATGGCAAGCATCTCAGAAAAGTCAGATATCACTGTGACCCAGAAAGTCTCAGTAGAGAAACCCTGCGAAGGGCCTTTTGATTACCTATTGTTCTGTTGCCCTGAATGTCAGGAAGGTCTTTGCCTCAGGCCACGCTTTTGTGAAGCCTGAAGAAAACAGTTTTCAAACGGAAATGAATGGGCATCACCTGTGGTTCTTTGCTTAAATGCATTGTAAAGGGATGTGTCTGAATCAGCCTCTTGGCTCTGTGTGAGCCTGTGGCTTAGATTATCAGCACCTGATGGATCTAAAGAAAGATCCCATGTGTGGATCCAAAATCAAAATGGCCAAAAAATCAGTCATTGTTGATGAAGTCTCTCGCATTCCTCTGTAAGGTTCCTGACCTCAATCAAGTGAGAAAAGGGATCCATTGGGTCAATTGAGTTCTTCAAAGCCTTGCAGATGCTAGCCCATAGGTTCTTGGGTTTTCTTATGAATCCAATTCAAATAAAGAATCTAAACCCCACCGTCAGTAGGCCTCAAATTGAAGAACAGAGCTGTATTAATGGCAGGCATATTTGATCACTCCTGGTTCACAGGAAGGGTGTCCAGGCCACTCTGACTTTTGGCAAATGAGGGGAAAGGGAGATTATTTGGGACACTGTCTTGTGCTGCGCCTCTCATGGAATCCTCCTGCCAGAAGTTATGAAGAGTGTCTATTTGGAAGAAGATGAGTGCCATTTGGGAGTGTTTTGGTTTTAATTGTGGTCATTTGTGTGGTGGTTGGTAGAGATAATTGAGTCCATCTTGTCTTGAACTTTGGTGTGATTCCCCTTAGAGACTGTGTTTTGGAACTGACCTCTGAGAAGGTACAAGGTCCTGTGTCATTGTATATCCATATTTCTGGGACATCTCTACGGAACGTAATTCAAAGCTAAGTATACCAATCAAGGGCCAAATGAACTTCTGGGCTTCAAATCTAACCTAGATTTCTGTTTTCATACTTATATTGAAAGGTTAATAAAATAGGTACTTGTCACTTCCTGTTTTTCTGTATGCTTAATAAAACACTGTTGAAATCTTGAGAACTGTTTGCTCTTCTTGTTCCCAGAATGTGCTGCCCCCAACTGCCAAACTGCAGAATGTACTCCATCAACCATTTGCACACAAACCGCCCACTCGCCCTTACCCATCAATAAACTTCCCTCCCTGCCCTCTCCAAGGAAAATATATAAGCACTTCTTAAGCTGTTCTCAGGGCTCTCTGCTCTGTTCAAGCGAGCTCTGAGCCCTTGCATGCCGGACTCCCAATAAACCCTTTGCTGTTGCATTAGACAGTCTCTTGGTGGTCTCTTTCATCGATGCTCACCCGACCTTTACTTCTGGTGGCCCCAGCGAGATCCGGCAGCTGCAGATGAAAGACCCCCAACGGGATGCTCTGGGGGTAAATAAAGCCCCTCTTTCTGGTTTCAGGATTCAGGTTAGGGTTTGACAAAATGGCTATTGGTAAAGAGCGTGAGCTCTCTCCCACGGTGGCTGACACACATGTCACAGAGCCACAGGCCATGTCCCTGGGGATGGACTCGGGAAATCAAGGAACCATAGTCTCCTCGACTCAGTGATATTTTCTTTCAGATTCGGAATTGCCAGCCCATCAGGTTTTGCCGGCTACTCAGTCCTGGTCTCAGTATTGGACGTCCATTGCCTGTCTTTATTGTCTTGTCTTGTCTGTGTCTTGTGTTGTTGCTTTCACTGTCTGTGTATATTTCATTATGGGACAGAGCACTTCAATGCCTCTGTCCCTGACCCTTAATCACTGGACCAAAGTCTGCTTAAGGGCTCAGAATCTTTCTTTTTCATTAAAACACCAGACCTGGCAGATTCTGTGTCTCAGAATAACCCACCTTTGTAGTCGGATGGCCTCTAGAAGGATGTTTCTACTTCGCACTAATTTGAAAAGTCTGAGATATTGTCTTTCAGCCGGGGCCACATAGACATCCAGATCAATAGCCATATATCTTAACTTGTCAGGACCTCTGCAAATCTCCTCCTCCATGGGTGAAGCCTTTCCTTGTCCCTGCACCCACTCCTACTCCTTCCCCTATGATTCTATCTAAACTCTCTGTTACCTCCCAACCTCCACCCTCTGTTCTCCCTGAGTCTCAAGACTCTACTCGTCCTTATCCTCTACTCTTGTCCCCAACCCCCAAAACCCTGTAAGTAATTCCCCTGCTGCTGACTCAGCCTCTCCACCATTCGAGGAAGCCAGAATGGCCCAGCGCCCTCCAGATGACTGTCCCATGACACACACAGCGCCTCCTTCCCTGGAGGAAGCTGGCCCAGCTAAAAAAACTCAGAGAACTCGCCAACGTTTTCACACCTGCCTACTTGGAATGACTGCCAACAACTCCTAGGGACTCTCTTCATGACAGAGGAATGAGAGAAAAACCTCCTGGAAGCTAGAAAAAAATATCCTCGGACCTGATGGGGCGACCAACACAACTTCCCAACATAATAAAAGCTGCCTTCCCCTTTAACCAACCCAACTGGGACCCCAACACCTTTGAAGATAGGGAGCATCTGTCCAATTATAGCCAGGCTCTAATTGCGGGTATCCAAGGGGCCGCTAGGTGACCAACTAATTTGGCCATGGTAAGAGAAATTATTTAAAGGCCTGATGAATCTTCCTCTATGTTTCTAGAGAGAATTATGGAGGCATATAAGAGATATACTCCTTTCGATCCTCAGGCAGCAGATCAAAAGGCATCTGTCACGATGGCCTTAATTGTTGAAGCTGCCATGGATATTAAAAAAAAAAAGTTAAAAGAGAGATTTAGTCAGAGAAGCCGAAAAAGTATACTATAAGAGAGAAACAGGGAAAAAGAAAGGGAGCAGAGGGAGGATGAGAGAAGCAAAAGAAAGACTAAGGCATTGACTAAGATCCTGGTCACAACAAGAAAGAGGCCAGAAATTAAGACATAAGGTGACATGAAGCGATACCTGGGCCCGTGCCACAGGCCACCCTGGCCTCAGATCAATGTGCCTACTGTAAAAAAAAAGGACACTGGGCCAAAGAGTGCCCTATAAAGAGACAGACATGCCAGCCAGCCATTCTGACTCTGGGGGATGACTAAGAAAGTTGGGGCTCAGATTCTTTCCCCTAGCTCAGGGTAAGATTTGAAGTGTAGGGGACCCCAGTAAACTTTGAAGTGAATACAGGAGCAGTATACTCAGCCCTTAAGGCCCCATTGGGCCGTCTATCAAATAAAAGGTCTGTAGTTCAATGGGCTAACGGCAGTAAATATCGGGCTTAGATTTCTAAGAGGACCATGGACCTGGGGAAAGGAAAAATCCATCACTCCTTCCTAGTAATCCCAGAATGCCCGCACCCATTGATGGGCAGAGATCTGCTCACCAAGCTCTGGGCCAAAATAACTTTTAACCCTGAAGGCCCCCAAATGAAATTTCTAAATCCTTCAGTAAAAACTCCTATAGTCACGGCTTTCACTATATTAGTAGAAGATGAACGTCCACTCTTC
Source organism: Callospermophilus lateralis (assembly GCF_048772815.1). Classification (NCBI taxonomy): domain Eukaryota; kingdom Metazoa; phylum Chordata; class Mammalia; order Rodentia; family Sciuridae; genus Callospermophilus; species Callospermophilus lateralis. The sequence goes on along the minus strand of NW_027511980.1, from coordinate 391,396 downwards.
ACACCCCCCAAGGCTGATCAAACAGGCAAGCTACCCCAGAAATGGATAACAGATTACCGAGATGCATGGGCAAAAACTGCTGTGTTAGGCCTGGCCGTGAAACAACCTCCAATAACAGTGGATTTAAAAACCTGAGCCTCCCCAATCAATGTCAAATAATATCTTCTAAGCATAAAAAGCTAAAGATGGGATAAGGCCCTATATTCAGAAATATCTGGCCTTAGGGGTCCTAAGGCCCTGTCAATTGGCCTGGAACACTCCCCTGCTATTAGAAGAAAAAGCCAGGAACCAGGGACTATCACCCTGTTAAAGACCTAAGAGAGATCAACAACAGAGTGCAGGACATTTACCCCACGGTACCTAATCTGTTCAATCTGCTTTGCACTCTGAACCCTGAGCAGAAATGGTATACTGTTCTGGACTTAAAACAAGCTTTCTTTTGCTTGCCTCTGCATAAAGATAGTCAGTTGCTGTTTGCTTTTGGGTGGGTAGACCCAGAAACCGGAAAGTCTAGTCAACTAACTTGGACTAGACTCGCAGAGGGGTTCAAAAACTCCCCCACTCTCTTTGATGAAGCCCTTCACAGAGATCTCAACAATTTCAGAACTACACACCCCGAATTCACCCAGATTCAATATGTGGATCACCTGCTACTGGCATCCAACACCAAGGAAAACTGAACTGGGACCCAAGCACTATTATCCGAGCTTGCTCAACTCGGGTATAGAGCTTCGGCCAAAATTGCCCAATTTGCCAGCAAGAAGTAATCTTCCTCGACTATTTCCTTAGGGGCGGTAAACGATGGCTCACTGAGCCCAGAAAACAAACCATTGAGCAGATACCAAGCCCATCTTACAGCAGACAACTAAGAGTTTCTTGGGATTGCTGGGTTTTGCAGGTTATGGATAAATGGGTTTGAGTCCTTAGCTGCTCCTTTATACCCGCTGTTAAAGGGAGATGCCCAATTCCAATGGACCCCTAAGTACCAGGAAGTTTTAGATAACATCTAAGGACACTGACATTGAACGCCTCAACTTTACTGAGCTCAGCCTGCAATTACAGAAAGCCCTACACTACGTTAAAAATGTACATCAACTCACTCACCTTGGTTCAAAGAAACTGCAGGCATTCCTGTAGGATTAAGAACAGAGTTTTCCACTAACGGACGCACAGCGAAAGGAAATAATTGAACTGGTAACAAAAGCCTGTCGGGTCAGTCAATTGTTTAATGCTTACCCTTCCAAGTTTCTTAGACGAAAGCACCTACGAGGAACCAGACCAGGACAATTCTGGGAAGTGGACATTACTGAAATTAAGCCAGCAAGGTATGGACTTAAATATCTCCTAGTCTTTGTGGATACATTCTCAGGATGGATTGAAGCCTTACACACACACACACACACACACACACACACACACACAGAGAGAAAAAAAAAAAAACGGCGCAAATGGTTCTCAAGAAGATCCTGGAAGATATTTTTCCAAGATACGGTCTGTCTAAGATAATAGGGTCTAATAATGGACTTGTGTTCATGGCCCAGGTAAGTCAGGTGTGGATTAATTGTAAGTTACATTATGCTTATATACCCCAGAGCTCAGGAGAGGTAGAAAAAATAAATAGAACCATTAAACAGACCTTAACAAAATTAAGCTTAGAGACCGGCATAAAAGATTGGACTATGCTCCTGCCTTATGCACTGTTTCATGCGAGAAATACTCCCTCAGTTTCTTTGTGTAACCTCACCCCCTATGAAATTCTCTATGATGCCCATCATCCAGTAAGGGACCTAATCCCCAACTCTAAGGCCTAACAATCCCTTCCACACCCCTTGCTTGACAGACTTAAAGCCATTGAAAGAACTCAGTGATAACTGTGGAAACAGCTGGCCACTGCCTACCAACCTGGGGACGAGGGGATTCCACATCAATATCAAGTAAGAGACTTCATCAACATAAGACAACATCAGGTGTTATCCCTAGAACCCCGCTGGAAAGGAACATACCAGGTGCTACTTATAACACCTACAGGCATAAAAGTAGACAGAATCTCTTTTTGGATCCATGCCTCTCATCTCAAGCCTTCGCTGTGTCCAGACTCTGGTTGGAAACTGGAAAAAACTGGTAACCATTTCAAATTGCGTATTCGCTATGTGGACAAGACTATAGACTCTCCCCTTGGCCACCAGTACTCCTAACCCTCATCAGCCTGTTCAGCAGTGAAGGCTGATCTGAAATCCTACTAGACAAGAAGTATGGTCTATCTCGCATACAGCCCCCTTAGGGACCTGGTGGCTATCTCTCCACCCAGACATTTTTCAGCTTGGTATAGGTCTTTCCTATTGAGATAACCCCAATGAAGAGGATCCCACTAAAGTTCCATTAAATCCCTTCCATACCATAGATAATTGAAACAAACATTATGGATGCACGGAAACGCGAGCCAGATTCAGGTTGGTTAGCCTAGATTACTATATATGCCCGACGGACTATCAAAGCCACAAACAGCCATGGCTGTGTGGGGGGAAAGCCAACTTCTTGTGTAATTCATGGGGATGTGAGCATACTGGGGCTGCCTGGTGGAACCCAAACTCCTCATCAAATTCAGTACACAGCATTGGCCATATAACCAATTAGACAACCAAAAACTATGGCCCCCAGAGGGTTCTCTAGATCCTCAAATTCTGCGTGACATTTTTAACTTCGGCAAGTGCTCAAAAGGGGAAAATTCCCCTATGTGGAATCCTTTTCCCTCCTTCACTCACATCCTGTACTATGCTTCTCCAATAGTTCCTCACCCTCAGCCTTCTGCTCTAGACTCTCTGCTGTCACTCCCACCTCAGCAACCTGATTTCTTCCCTCCAATTACTACATCAAAAACCCAAACCTCCGCCAGTTCTCAGACCATTGCCCCCTTGCTGAGGTAGCAGGTACCGAGGTACCCCTCCACTCACTCACTCCTCTCTTTTTCTGTCTGTGCCTGCACTAGGTCCCACCAAGTCCTCTAAGAAGCTAAACCAAAGCTCAAACCAGCTGAGAAGAGCCCTCAGACCCCTATCCAAGATGTAATAAAAATAGCCTTTAAAGTTGCTTTGTCATCACTGAAAACAGGTTACTAAGAATTTAAAGTCCCTCACAGGCTTTTTGGAATACTCACTCCCATCTTCACCTCTGCTCTACCTGTTCTACTGCTCAAGTTTTGTTCTAGGAAAATCCCAAACCCCTTTTCCATTATTCTTTTAAATCTCATCTTCCTCATTCTCAGATCCACGGAGCTGCTCTCAGCCTCGCCTTCCCCGTCTTCCCCCTCTGTACCAGGTCCATAGATATGTCTTAAATAACCTTCTCCAGAAGTCTTCACCGAGGCTTACATTAGGTCTTTCAGCAAAAGAGTCCCTCTGAAAGAGTTCAATGTAGATGAACTTCCACTTTTCGTGTTGCCCTGTTCTACTTGGCCACTCGCTGAAAAAATCACCACCCCTAAGCTTGACACCGCCTTACTAGATTTTCACAAAATATGTGAACAAGGCCTCTGGCCTTGAGCTGGGGATTCACAGAGATGGCTAGATTTCTAAGATAAAAAAGTTACCAATTGGGCTTCATGGTGACAGCTGGCAGGGAGAAAAAAAGAGACAAAAAAGCTCTCCCTTTCCAAGGTGTCTTTGAAAAGTTAACTTGCCCAGAACAGAGGAACAAAAACAAAAAAAAAAACTGATTTCTGTGAATTTCTACAGACTGTGAACTTCTGAGCCACTTCCCTTACATGTTGGGTACAAATTCTAAAACTACCGAAACTTGGGCTTCAGGGGATTAATTGATTACAACAGAAGCAATGCCCTCTAAATCCGGATGCAACCAAATAAGACTGTTTTCCTGTGTTTGGTGCTATCTTAGGTCCCTTTCCTTGTCCGTCCCTACAACAGTATAATTCTATACACTTTAACATTATTTATGTTTTCATAAAATGGTCAATATATGTGATTAATTATGTAATGATGCAGATGTTTTCCAGAGTTCTCTATCATGACTTAGGTTCATTTAAAGATCAACTAGGGGGGCATTCAACCCGGTTCCACTGGGAACCTGTATCCCTCACTTTAGCCATCCTATTAGAAATAATAGTTGCTGAAGGGGTGGGCTAGTCCATGAGACACAACAAAGACACAATTAGAAGCAGAAATATGCCAAAGTTTAAAGACATTAAAAACCGACATCACAGCTTTACAGGAATTTTAACCTCTCTCTTTCTGAAGTTGTTTTACAAAGCAGGCGAGTGTTGGACCTCCTCTTCATGAGAGAAAGGTGCCTTTTTGCTTGCATTGAGGGAAGAATGTTGTTTTTATGCTGACAATACTGGAGTTGTAAAAGAATCTATGAGTAAATTAAGAAAACGACTTGAAGAGCGTCAAAGAGAGACAGAGGCCCCAAAAGGGAGCTTTGAGTCTTGGTTCACATAGTGACCTGATTAACTACGCTTTTATCTGCCATGGCCGGTCCATTAAAAATCCTCATATTATTGCTAACGTTAGGACCCTGTTTGCTCAACCGTGTAGTTTCCTTTCTAAACCAAATCGAACCTGTTATTAATCCTAACCATACACTGTTCTCTCAATCTAATTTTACAGAAGAGCAGGGACAGAATTGGTATTAAAATACAGAATTATAGAGGATCTTCCACCTGCTGAAAACCTCAAAGGTCCACGCAGAAATGATCCCTGGAGAAGATGTAGGCAAGTACGAAGGACCTGAGAGAGCAAAAGTCTTCCATGGCAAACAACCTGCTCAGGATGAAGGGATGTGTCTGAATCAGCCACTCTCTTCTTAATGTAGAGAAGGTGTACCAAAGCAGGCATGTGTTGAGAGCTGCTCCTGCATGCCTATGGTTGACATACCACTCTGACCTGTGAAAGTGTCACAGGAAGTAGGAGCAGCATCCTTCTCATGGTGACCTTGGAAGCAACTGTTAAGACAAAGTTGTTGCCAAGGCAGTGACCTCATTCAGTTCCAAAAGGAAGTGACCACACCTAACTTCCTTGGTGATGGAACTCTCTGAACTTGGAATCCAGGAAGCCAGGCACCCAGAGCCAGTCCCAGTCCCAGTCCCAGTGGTCAAACTTATTTTGATTTACCAAGGACAGACTCAGTCTTTCTTGGGACCTACTGATGTAAGGATGGCCAAATGCAAGGAAAGCTATGAAGAGGGGCCTTTCCTGAGAAAGCAGGCAGTGGCTCACCGCTGGCTCCTGACAACTTCACAGAGTTGGCCAAAAAGACCAGATCTGAGACAGAACAGGCTATTTCCAGGGAACATAGTAAGGCCCACCAGTCAGAGGACACTCCGGATAGTCACAGACCTACTTGGGGAAAGGAGCTGCCTTTGTTGTGTGGGTGTGGGTTTGTGGTTTTGTCTCATGTTCTGAGAATAGGTATGAAAGGCAGTTTGTTTTGTTTGGAGTGAACTGTTTCTTGTAAGTCGTTTGACAAGGTGAGAATTTCTATGTCTGTGTATCCCACTGTGTCCGTGGTTGTAGACATTAGAAAAGAGAATGCATCAATGAATATGTCCTGTCTAGTAGAAAGCTTCACAGCATTCATCCTGCCCTATTTATGAATGGACTGCAGCTTGCCTTATTGATGTGCAACACCTGCTATCTTCCTTAGTTCCTGTTTTATTCCTGAATTCTGGCCACTCTCCAGAATAGGTTCATGGTTTTCTGTTTAAGATATGTACAACCTCGAAGCTCTGTGACATGACCATGTACTGAAGGGAATGGTGAGCATCTCAGAAAACTCAGATATCAGTGTGACCAGGAAAGTCTCAGTGGAGAAACCCTGCTTGGGGCCTTTTGTTTACCTATTCTTCTGTTGCCCTGAATGTCAGGAAGGTCTTTTCCTCAGTCCACCACTTTTTGAAGCCTGAAGAAAACAGTTTTCAAATGGAAATGAATGGGCATTACCTGTGGCTCTTTGCTTAATTGCTTTGGAAAGGATGTGTCTGAATCAGCCTATTTACCCTGTGTGAGGCTGTGACTTAGATTCTCAGCTCCTGATGGATCTAAAGAAAGATCCCATGTTTACATCCAAAAACAAAATGGCCAAAAGAGCAGTCCTTGTGGATGAAGTCTCTCGCCTTCCTCTGTAACTTTCCTGACCTCCATCAAGTCAGATTAGGGATCCTTTGGGTCAAATGAGTTCTTCAAAGCCCTGCAGAGGCTAGCCCATATTTGCTTGGGTTTTCTCAAGACTCCAATTCACATAAAGAATCCAAACCCCACAGTCATTTGGCCTCAAATTGAAGAAGCGGAGCAGTATTAACGGGAGGCCTACTTAATCTCTCCTGGTTCACAAGAAGGGTGTCCAGGCCACCCTGAATTTAGGCAAATTAGGTGTAAGAGAGCTTATTTTGGACACGGTCTTGGGGTGTGCCCCTCATGGAAAACTCCAGCCATAGGTTATTGTGAGTGTCTATATCGAAGAAGATGAGCGCCACGTTGGAGTGTTTTGGTTTAAATTGTGGTCATTTGGGTGGCGGTTGGAAGAGATGACTTGGTCCACATGTTCTTGAACTCTGGTGTGATTCTCTTAGAGTCTGAATTCTGGAACTGACCTCAGAGAAGTATTGCCATAAATAGTGTTGAGATTTTAGGAAGCCAGGCATGAGCGTTGCCCTTGGAAACTGAGTTCTAGACCCAGGGTGGCTTTCCACAGAGCACTGAGCCTCTCAGCCAGGATACCACAAATTTTATTCTGAAAGACTTGGCACCCATAGTTGAGAGTCAAAACTCATATGGACCTCACATTGTAGACCTAAATGGGCATAACATCATATGATCTTTTGGCCACTCTTTGGGAAGCCTTACCTGTGAGTGTTCTCCAGAGATTTCATTGAAATGAGCTTCCTAACCATTTAATGGTTCCTGAAAGAATTGAAACTCACAGTGCCTCCAACTTCATCCTTGAAAAATGGCTAGATAAATACCATGAAATTTTTGAATTTCCCATCACCAGGTGGCACTGGAAAACCTTTTGATGTCCTGTTGCTGATCATGAATATACCAGACAGTGCCTTGATTGACTGGGTTTCATGTAAATGGTGTAGAACAGAGATGCCAGTAAGTTGGACTCTGTTGAGTAGTAGGTTAGAGCAGTGGTGGGCAGGTATGTGATAAAACATCTGTGGTGGGGCCATGTGTATCTTCCATTGGTTTCAAATGCCTTGTGACTGACATGGTGCAGCCAGCAGAACCTTCCATGTAAAGGCAAGTTGTTATTTGGAGAGGTTTCAGGACATTGTTCAGAATCAGGGTGCTATGGTCAAGGGGGCAAGATATGTAGGATAGGATCCTAGTTCTTGGATCCTAATGCAAAACCTGACCAACCATACATGACAGAACTTCCTCTTGCACTGTGACCCAGTTGAACTCTTTGTATTTCGTGAAGCAAATACCAAACACCCAGTGCAGCAGGAAGAAACACCACGAAAATGGAAGATGACCATATGGCTTCACAGTGCACACTGGCACACATTTATTCCCCAGTGGCCACAGTTTACCTAAAAAGAGAATTCAGCACTGCTGCCTCATGTACATTGGGAAATAAGAAACCATGTCCTCCAGGTCTCATAGATCCAGACCAAGCTTTTATGGTCTCCCTAGAAAGGAAGCTAAAGCTCCTGACAACAACATATTTTTCAAGTGCCCAAACTCACAGGCAGTTTCTCTAGAAATCTCTAGGCCAGCAGACCTCCATGTTTGTGGAGTTTTTACCCTGTCCCATACTTTTGGAAACTACTCTACCACTTCAAAGGTTGTGAGCTCCTGAGCATATTGCATTCCACAAATTTATTCACAGATTTTCTAAATCTTCTCCTCTAATTGTGTCTTACTTGGGGTGAAGGAATTGTCAAGGCATTGTTCTGGATGAGAGTGGGAATAATTTTGTGTAGCACATATTTACATACACATTGGATTCATTGTTCAATTTTCCATTCGAAATGCTGAATCTTTGACACTAACCCATACCCTACTAGACTCTGACTACTAATTCTAATATGATGGAGAAAAGTAACCCAAACAGAATAGAAATACTAGCACTTCAGAGGAGGCATGGTGGATAGTTGGTTTGCCTTTTGCATGATATAGGGTAGGAGTTATAAATCCTGTCAATTTTTTGTTGAAATAGTTCTGCATGTGTTTTTAAAGTTAACACATATGTGAATTCCTGTCTCCATTTTTCTGTAGCCTATTCAGCACATGTATTTTTATATGCACATATAGAATCCTACCTGGTATCACACGTATATTCTTGAGAGGTGGCTAACTTGGCAGATACAAAGTGTGAGAAGAGATCACTCCTCATTAATGCTTTTGGAACTGAAAATTCAGACTATGAGTGAGCTTCTTAGTTGAAAAACATTATACATAAATCCATGTTCAGTAAAATTAATATTTTGGATCTGTGGATGATATATATTTCACAATGAATTTTAATTGGCATATATATTGCTACTATTTAATGTCTCTGTGTGTGTTTTGTGTGTGTGTGTGTGTATATATATATATATATATATATATATATATATACTCTCTAGATTTTTCAAAATATAAAATATATGTGTCCTATTATACACTCCCTAAATTCATTCTTGTTCATGTATGTGGTTTTATATTAAACTTTTCATAAGATTATTTTAAAAATATTCATCCACCTGAAATACATATTTGTTTTCTAGTACTAAAAAGTTACTTCACTGAATGGTGCAAACAAATCCTTATATTTATACAGTAGCTGACCCACTTTAACATCAATGCAAGTAGATTCCTATGGAACATGATGTGTATTTTGACGTTCATTTTTATTAAACACTGGTACATTACTATTTCTGCAGTTTTTATACATTATAGAATATACATTTCATCCACAAGTTCACAAATTTAAAGAAATTTGTAACATATTCAATCACTTCCTGCTTCAGAACATATGTATTCCTCCTTGTTTTTGAGTGGTCATTTCATGAGATTTCTTTCCAAACACATTATTTTCGATTTCCATAATCAAATTTGAAGCAAAATTCACACACTCTTGGTGATAAACCACAACCGTAATATTACCATTAGATGTATTACTGGTTGGAATGAATGTATGTATATCAATATATGATTCCTGTGTATTTTCAGATATCAATTCAATCCATTATTTAAAGTTGGAACAAGTTATATTATTTATTCGCAGTATGGTCTATTCATGCATTATCTCTATATTCATACATACATGGTACACCTATATGTACCCCCAATACTAATTTATACCCCTTCAAAATGTTGCTCCAAGAAATGGTGCAAGAAATACTCATGTCACCTGATCTACATATACGTTTTATCACAGTAATATTCTGGCCACAAAATGCAAAGTCACACTTACGATTGTACCAAAGCCTAAATGGAATGTGAGTATGGATTATGAAAATAACCCATGTCCAGGTTGCCTAATGCTCTCAAATGTCAATCCTATTGGTGACTACATATTTGTTACTTCCTAAGATTATATATTCAATCTCAAGCCTGTTGAAAATGTCTTTTGCTATCACTCACTTTATACTTTGCCTGATTTCCTAATGTCTCTATTGATATCTGCTTTCCTACATATTTTCCCCAGTTCATCACTGTGACTGACTCTTCACATATGCTGACATTTACATTTTCTGTCTACCTGAAAACCTATTGCTAAAGAACTATTTGTCCAAATGCTATACTCACACTTTTTTATAATCCTACCAACTATCTTCCTAATCCTACCGACTCTCCCTCTTTGAATGGTTGTTCTCCTCAACATTCAATCATCCAAGGTATCAGATCTTATGCCATTGTGTATAGATTTATCTGAGACATCTGTGCAGAGCATAATTAAAAGCTAAGTATCCCAATCAAGGACCCAATGCCCTTCTGGGCTTCAAATGTTACCGAGATTTCTGTTTTCATTCATATATTTCACCTATATAATCTTATAAATATTGCAGGTTCCCAATACCATTATTCATCCAGCAGAATGATCCTAACACAAATCAAACATGTTATTAACTGTAACCAAACACTGTTCCCTTAATCTAACTTTACAGAAGAGCAGGGACAGAGTTGGTCTTACAATACAGGAATGTAGGAGATCTTCAACTTCCGGAGAACTTCAAAGGTCCATGCAGAAATGATCCCTAAAGAAGATGTAGGCAGCTATGATGGACCTGAGAGTGCGAAAGTCATCTTTCATGACAAAAAAAACCAAACAGGTCAGGATGAAGGGGTGTGTCTGAAGCAGTCTCTCTCTTGTTAATGTAGAGAAGATGGACCAAACCAGGCTTGTGTGGAGAGCTGTTCCTGGGTGCCTATGGTTGATATTCCATTCTAACTTGTGAAAGTGTCATAGGAAGTAGGGGCAGGATCCATCTCATGGACCCTTGGAAGCAACTGTTAGGACAAAGTGGTTGCCAAGGCAGTGACCTCATTCAGTTCTAGACGAAGTGACCCATGTCACTTTCTTGTTGATGGAACACTCTGAACTTGGAATCCAGGAAGCCAGGCACCCTGAAGCAGTCCCAGTCTAAGTCCCAGTGGTCTCAAATTTTTGGATTTAAGAAGGATAGAGTAAGTCTTTCTTGACAACTACTAAATTGAAGATGGACAAATGCCAGGAAAGCTCTGAATAGGGGCTTTACCTGAGAAAACAGGCAGTGGCTCACCGCTGGCTCCTGATAACTTCACAGTTTTGGCCAAGAAGACCAGATCTGACATAGGACAGCCCATTTCGGGGAAACATAGTATGGCCCACCAGTCAGAGGACGCTCCGGATAGTCACAGACCTATTTGGGGAAAGAAGGTGCCTTTGTGGGTGTGTGTGTGTGTGTTTGTGTGTTTGTGATTTTTGTCTCAAGTTTTGAGAAAATGTAGAAAAGTCGGTTTGTTTGGTTTGGAGTCAACTGTTTCTAGTAAGTCCTTTGAGAAGGTGAGTGTTTCTATGTCTGGGTATCCCACTGTATTTGTGGTTGTAGACAATAGAAAAGAGAATGCATCAATAGATGTGTCCTGTCTAGTAGAATTCTTCGCAGAATTCATCCTGTCCAATTTATGAATGGACTGCAGGTTACCTTATGGATGGGCAACACCTATTACCTTCCTACATTCCTGATATCTTCCTGAATCTGGTCACTCTCCCATAGGCTCATGGTTTTGTGTTCAAGATATGTATCTCCTCCACAATCTGGGACATGGCCATGTACTGGATAGCTGAAGAGAATGGTGAATATCTCAGAAAACTCAGATATCAGTGTGACCAGGAAAGTCTCAGTGGAGAAAATCTGCTTTGGTATTTTGCTTACCTATTGTTCTGTTGCCCTGAATGAAAGGAAGGACTTTGCCTAAAGCCACACATTTCCAAAGCCTGAAAAAAACAGTTTTCAAATGGAAATAAATGGGCATCACCTGTGGCTCCTGGCTTAATTGCTTTGCAAAGGGATATGTCTGAATCAGCCTCTTAGTGCAGTGTGAGATTATCGCTTAGATTCTCAGCACCTGATGGATCTAAAGAAAGATCCCATGTGTGCATCCAAATCCAAAATGGCCAAAAGAGAAGTCATTGTGATGAAGTCTCTTGCCTTCCTCTGTAAGGTTCCTGATCTCCATCAAGTGATAACAGGGATCTTTGGGTCAACTGAGTTCTTCAAGCCATGCAGAGGCTAGCCCATAGGTGCTTGGGTTTTCTCATGACTGCAAATCACATAAAGAAACTATACCCGACAGTCTGTATGCCTCAAATTGGAAAAGCAGAACAGTATTAATGGCAGACCTCTTTGATCAGTCCTGGTTCACAGGAACGTTGTCCAGGAAACACTGACTTTAAACAAATGAAGGGCAAGGGAACTTATTTTGACTTTGTCTTGGGCTGTGTGCCTCATAAAAACTTCCAGCCAAGGTTATGATGAGTGTCTATATGGAAGAAAATGAGGGCCATGTGGGAGTGTTTTGGTTTTAATTCTGGTCATTGGTGTGGCGGTTGGAAGAGATGACTGGGTCAACTGGGCTTGAACTCTGGTGTGTTTCCACTTAGAGACTGAGATCTGAAACTGATCTCAGAGAAGAATTGCCATGAATTGTGTTGGGATTTTAGGAGGCCACACATGAGAGTCGCCCTTGGAACCTGAGACCTAGGACCAGGGTGGCTTTCCACAAAGAACTGGGAATCTCAGCCTGGATATCACATGATTTTATTCTGAAAGACTTGGCAGCCATAGTTGAGAGTCAAAAGACATAGGACCTCACATTGTAGATCTCAATGGTCCTGGCTTCAAGTGACCTTTTGTCCACTCTTTGGAAAGCCTTGCCTGTGAGAGTTCTCTAGAATTTTCTTTGAAATGAACTTTCTCAACATTTAATGGTTCCTGAATAATTGTGCATCCAAAGTCATCCTTGAAAAATGGTAGATAAATACCACGAAATTTTTGAATTTTCCATGACCAGGTGGAACTGCAGAAACTTTCGATGTCCTGTTGCTTACCATGAGTGTACCAGACAGTGCCTTGATTGACAGGGTTTCATGAAAATTGTTTAGAACAGAGATGCCAGTATTTTGGAGCCTGCTGAGTAGTGGGCCTAGAGCAGTGGTGGACAGGTGTGTGATAAAACATCATGGTGGGGCCATTTGGATCTGCCATTGGCTTCCAAATGGCTTGTAACTGACAGAGTGCAGACATCAGACCCTTATATGTAAAGGCATCTTGTTATATGGCGTAGTTTCAGGGCAATGTTCAGAATCAGGTTGCTATGGACAAGGGGGCAATCTTTGAGAGATAGAAGCCTGGTTGGTGAATTTTCTTGCAGACCCTGACCCACCACACGTGACAGAAATACCTCAAGCACTGTTTCCCAGTTGAACTCCTTGTATTTTGTGAAGCATGAACCAAACTCCAAGTGCAGCAGCAAGAAACACCACGAAAAGTGGAGGATGACCAAATTGTTTCACAGTCCACACAGGGAGACACAGTTTACCTACAAAGAGAGAATTGAGCACTGCTGCCTCGTGTTCATTGGAAAATAGGAAACGATGTCCTCCAGGTCACATAGATGAAGACCCAGCTTTGAGGGTCTCACTACAAAGGAAGCTTAACTCCTGACAACAACCTATATTTCAGTGCCCAACTTCACTGGCAGTTTCTCAAAAAGTTTTAGGCAAGCAGAGCTTCATGTTTGTGGAGTGTGTACCCTGTCCTTACTTTTGGAAACTCCTATACCACCTCCAAGTTTGTGCACTCCTGAGCATTTTCGATTCCAGAAATGTAATCACAGATTTTGTAACTCTTCTACTCTAATTGTGTCTTCCTTGGGGCGAAGGTAATGACAAGGCATTGTTCTGGATGAGAGTTGGAAGATTAATTTTCCTTTTTTCCATTTGAAATTCTGAATCCCTGACACTAACCCATATTCTACTAGACTCTGACTACTAATCCTAATATGATGGAAGAAAGTAACCCAAACAGTACATAAATACTTGTAGTTCAGAGTTGGACTTGCCTTTTGCATGATAAAGGGTAGGTGTTATAAATCTATTCAATATTTAATTGAAATAGTTCTCAATGTGTTTTAAAGTTAACAAATATGTGAATTACGGTCTCCCATTCTCTGGAGCCTATTCAGCACATGTATTTTTATATGCACAAATAGAATCCTACAAGGTATCACACGTACATCCTTGTAAGATATATGACTTAGCAGATACAAACTGTGAGAAGTGATCACTCCTCCTAAACGCTATTGGAACTGAAAATTCAACCTATGGGTGAGCTTCCCAGTGGAACAACATTATACATAAACCCATGTTCACTAAAATGAATGTTTTTGCATCTTTATGATATATATTTCATGATGAATTTTGATTGGCATATATATTGCTACTTTTTAATGTCTGTGTTTGTGTGTGTGTGTGTGTGTATATATGCGATGTTTTGCCAATACCATTATTCATCCCGCAGAATTATTTGTAACCCAAATTGAACAAGTTATTAACCCTAACCATACACTGTTACCTCAGTATAACTTACTTAAGAGCTGGGACAGTGTGGGTCTTACAATATAGGAATGTAGATGATCTTCCACCTGCTGAGAACATCAAAGATCCATGGAGAAATGATCCTTGCAGAAGATATAGGCAGCTATGTAGGACCTGAGAGAGCAATAGTCATCTTCCATGGCAAACAACCTGGTCAGGATTAATTGATGGTCTGAATCAGCCTCTCTCTTCTTAATAAAGAGAAGATGGACTGAACCAGGCCTCTGTGGAGAGCTGTTCCCTGGTGCCTATGGTTGATATACTATTCTAACTTCTGAATGTGTCACAGGATGTTGGGGCAGCCTCCATCTCATGGGAACCCTGGAAGCAACTGTTAGCACAAAGTGGTTACCAAGGCAGTGAGCATATTCTGTTCCTGAAAGAAGTGACCTCACTTCACTTCCTTGGTGATGGAATTCTCTGAACCTGGGATCCAGGAAGGAAGGCACGCAGAGCCAGTCCCACTCCCAGTTCCAGTGGGCTAACTTGTTTGCTTTTCCCAAAGACATAGTCAGTCTTTCTTGGTACCCACTGATGTGAGGATGGCCAAATGCCAGCAGAGCTCTGAAGAGGGGCCTTTCCTGAGTAAGCAGGTAGTGGCTCACCTTTGGCTCCTGACAACTTCACAGAGTTGGCCAAGGAGACCAGATCTGAAACAGGACAGGCCATTTTGGGGGAACATAATATGGCCCACCAGTCAGAAGACACTCCGGATAGTCACAGACCTATTTGGGGGAAGGAAGTGCCTTTGCCGTTGTAGGTGTGAGTTTGTGGTTTTTTCTCATGTTCTGAGAATAGGTAGGAAAGGTGGTTTGTTTGGTTTGGAGTGGACTGTTTCTAGTAAGTCGTTTGACATGATGAGTGTTTCTAAGTCTGTGTATCCCACTGTATCCGTGGTTGTAGACATTAGAAAAGAGAATGCATCAATGGATGTGTTGTCTCTAGTTGAAAGCTTCCCCGCATTCATACTGCCCAATTAATGAATGGACTGCAGCTTGCCTTATGGATGGGCAACATCTATTATCTTCTAAAGTTCCTGTTTTCTTCGTGAATTCTGGCCACTCTCCAGAATAGACTCATGGTTTTGTTTCCCAAATATGTAACACCACAAGGTTCTGTGACATGGCCATGTACTGGATAGCTGAAGGGAATGGGAGCATCTAAGAAAACTCAGATTTCAGTGTGACCAGTAAAGTCTCAGTGGAGAAACCCTTCTTTGGGCCATTTGCTTACTTCTATTTCTATTACCCTGAATGTCAGGAAGGTCTTTGCCTCAGGCCACCCCTTTGTGTAGCCTGAAGAAAACTGTTTTCATATGGAAATGTATGGACATCACCAGTGGCTCTTTGCTTAATTGATTTGGATTGGGATGTGTCTGAATCAGCCTCTTGTCCTTGTATGAGGTTGTGGCTTAGATTCTCAGCACCTGATGGATCTAAAGAAAGATCCCATGTGTTTCCAAAACTAAAATGGCCAAAAGAGCAGTCATTGTGGGTGAATATTTTTGCCCTCTTGTTTTAGGTTCCTGACCTCCATCAAGTGAGAATAGGGATCCTTTGGGTCAAATGAGTTCTTGAAATCCCTGCAGAGGCTAGCCCATATTTGCTTGGGTTTTCTCATGACTCCAAATCACATAAAGAATCTATACCCTACAGCCAGTAGGCCTCAAATTGGAGAAGTGGAACACTTTAACAGCAGGAATATTTGATCATTCCTGGTTCACAGGAAGAGTGTCCAGGCCATCATGATTTTAGGCAAATGAGCGGCAAGTGAGCTTATTCGGACACTACCTTGGGCTCATAGAAACCTCCAGCTAGAGGTTATGATGAGTGTCTACATGGAAGAAGATGATGGCCCTGTGGTAGTGTTTTGATTTTAATTGTGGTCATTTTTTGGCGGATGGAAGGGATGATGGGGCCACCTGGGCTTGAACTCTGGTGTGATTCCCCTTAGAGACTGAGTTCTGAAACTGACCTCAGAGAAGTATTGCCATGAATTGTGTTGGGATTTTAGGAGGCCACCCATGAGACTCACTCTTGGAAACTGAGATCTAGGCCCAGGGTGGTTTCCACAGAGGCCTGAGAATCTCAGCCAGGATATCACATGATTTTATTCTGAAAGACTTAGCAGCCATATTTGAGAGTCAAAACACACATGGACCTCACATTGTAGATGTCAATTGGCCTGGCTTTAGGAGACCTTTTGGCAACTGTTTGAGAAGCATTGACTGTGAGAGTTCTCCAGAGCT
Organism: Callospermophilus lateralis; assembly: GCF_048772815.1. Classification (NCBI taxonomy): domain Eukaryota; kingdom Metazoa; phylum Chordata; class Mammalia; order Rodentia; family Sciuridae; genus Callospermophilus; species Callospermophilus lateralis. The sequence goes on along the minus strand of NW_027511980.1, from coordinate 375,063 downwards.
TTCATTGAAATGAACTTTCTCAACTCTTAATGGTTCCTGAATGAATTGAAACCCACAGTGCCTCTAACTTCACCCTTGAAAAATTGCTAGATAAATACCATGAAATTTTTGAAATTCCCATGACCAGGTGGCACTGCAGAAACTTTTGATGTCCTGTTGCTGATCATGTGTATACCAGACAGTGCCTTGTTTTTGACTGGGTTTCATTAAAATGGTGTAGAACAAGAGAAGCCAGTAATTTGGAGCCTGCTGAGTAGGGGGGCTAGAGCAGTGGTGGGCAGGTGTGTGATAAAACATCATGTTGGGGCCATGTGAATCTGCCATTGGCTTCCAAATTTTTTGTGACTGATATAGTGCAGACATCAGACCCTTATATGTAAAGGCATCTTGTTAAATGGAGAGTTTTCAGGGCAATATTCAGAATCAGGTTGCTATGGTTATTGGTGCAAGCTATGTGGGATAGAAGCCTGGTTGGTGCATTCTCCTGCAGACCCTGACCCACCACATGTGACAGAACTCCCTCCAGCACTGTATCCCAGATGAACTTTTTATGTTTTGTGAAGCAAATACCAAATTCCCAGTGCAGAAGCAAGAAATACCACGAAAAGTGGAGGATGACCAAATGTCTTCACAGTCCCTACCGGGAGACACTTAGCTTCCAATGGACACAGTTTAGCTACAAAGAGAGAATTGAGCACTGCTGCCTCATGTTCATTGGAATATAAGAAACCATGTCTTTCGGTCACATAGATGCAGACCCAGCTTTGATGGTCTCACTACAAAGGAAGCTAAAGCTCATGACAACAACATATATTTCAAGTGCCCAACCTCAGAAGCCGTTTCCCAAGAATTCTTAGGCCAGCAGAGTTCCTTGTTTGTGGAGTGTTTACCCTGTCCTTTACTTTTGGAAACTCCTCTACCACCTCCAAGGTTGTGAACTCCCGAGCATATTCCATTCCATATTTGTATTCATAGATTTTCACACTTTTCTACTCTAATTGTGTTTTACTTGGGGCGTAGGTAATGTCAAGGCATTGTTCTGGATGTGAGTGGGAAGATTTTTGTGTAGCACATATTTACATACACATTGGATTCATTTTTCAATTTCCATTTGAAATACTGAATCCCTGACACTATAACCCATACCCTACTAGTCTCTGACTAATAATCCTAATATGATGGTGAAAAATAAGCCAAAAAGAGAAGAAACACAAGCAGTTCAAAGGACGCATGGTGTATAGTTGGAATTGCCTTTTGCATTATATAATGTAGGAGTTATAAGTCTAGTCAATTTTTTGTTGAAATAGTTCTACATGTGTTTTTAAAATTAGCAAATATGTGAATCCCTATCTCCCTTTCTCTGTAGCCTATTCAGCACATGTATGTTTATATGCACATATAGAATTCTATCTGATATCACTCGTATACACTTGTGAGGTGGCTGAATTGGTAGATGCAAATTGAGAGAAGAGATCACTCCTCCTAAACGCTGTTGGAACTGAAAATTCAACCTATGGGTGAGCTTCCTAGTTGAAAAACATTATACATGAATCCATGTTCAGTAAAATGAATATTTTTCGATCTGTGGATTATATACATTTCATGATGAATTTCTATTGGCATATATATTGCTACTTTTTTTTTCTTTTATTGGTTGCTCAAAACATTACAAAGCTCTTGACATATCATATTTCATACATTAGATTCAAGTGGGTTATGAACTCCCATTTTTACTCCAAATACAGATTGCAGAATCACATTAGTTACACATCCATATTTTTACATAATGCCCTATTAGTTACTGTTGTATTCTGCTACCTTTCCTATACTCTACTATCCCCACTCCCCTATCTTCCCATCTTCTCTCTCTACCATACCTACTCTAAATCATTTCTCTCCTTGTTTATTTTCCCACAACCTCTTATATGTAATTTTGTGTAACAATAAGTGTCTCTCTCCATTACCATGCAATTTCCCTCTTCTCTCCCTTTCCCTCCCACCTCATGTTTCTGCTTAATGTTAATCTTTTCTTCATGCTCTTCCTCCCTGCTCTGTTCTTAGGTGCTCTCATTATATCAAACAGGACATTTGGCATTTGTTTTTTAGGGATTGGCTAGCTTCACTAACCATAATCTGCTCAGTGCCATGCATTTCCCTGCAAATTCCAAGATTTGGTCATTTTTTAGTGCTGCGTAATTCTCCATAGTATATAAAAGTCATATTTTTTTTATCCATTCATCTATTGAAGGGCATCTGGGTTGGTTCCACAGTGTAGCAATTGTGAATTGTGCTGCTATGAAAATCGATGTGGCAGTATCCATGTAGTACGCTCTTTTAAGGTCTTCAGGGAATAGTCCGAGAAGGGCAATAGCTGGATCAAATGGTGCTTCCATTCCCAGATTTCCCAGGAATCTCCATACTGCTTTCCAAATTGGCCGCACCAGTTTTCAGTCCCACCAGCAATGTACAAGAGTACCCTTTTCCCCACATCCTCGCCAGCACTTGTTGTTGTTTGACTTCATTATGGCTGCCAATCTCACTGGATTGAGATGGTATTTTAGGGTGGTTTTTATTTGCATTTCTCTTACTGCTAAAAATGGAGAGCATTTTTTCATGTACTTGTTAATTGATTCTATGTCCTCCTCTGAGAAGTTTCTGTTCAGGTCCTTGGCCCATTGGGTTATTGGTTATCTTATTGTCTAATTTTCTGAGTTCTTTGTATACTTTGTATACTCTGGATATTAGGGCTCCATGTGAAGGGTGAGGACTAAAAATTTGTTCCCATGATGTAGGCTCCATATTTACCTCTCTTATTGTTTCTCTCTTTAAGAAAAAAAATCAGTTTAAGTAAGTCCCATTTGTTGATTCTTATTATTAACTCTTATTCTATGGGTGTCCTATTAAGGAATTTGGAGCCTGACCACACAATATGTAGATAGGAGCCAACTTTTTATTCTATCAGACGCAGAGACTCTGATTTGAATCTAGCTCCTTGATCCACATTGAGTTAACTTTTGTGCATGGCGAGAGGAGGGGATTCAGTTTCATTTTGTTGCATATGGATTTCCAGTTTACCCAACTCTATTTGATGAAGATGCTATCCTTCCTCCATTGCAGGCCATTAGCTCCTTTATCAAATATAAGACAGTTGTAGATTTTTGGATTAGTCTCTGTGTCCTCCATTCTGTACCATTGGTCCACCCGCCTGTTTTGGTACCAGTACCATGCTGTTTTTGTTATGAATGCTCTGTAATATAGTTTGAAATCTGGTATCACTATACTGCCTGATTCACACTTCCTGCTTAGAATTGCTTTTGCTATTCTGGGTCTTTTATTTTTCCATTTGAATTTCATGATTGCTTTATCTATTTCTACAAAAAAAAATCCTTTGGGATTTTGATTGGCATTGTATTAAACCTATAGAGAACTTTTGGTAATATAGCAATTTTGATGATGTTAGTTCTGCCTATCCATGAACAGGGTATATTTTTCCATCTTCTAAGATCTTATTTTATTTCTCTTTTTACGGTTCTGTAGTTTGCATTATATAAATCTTTCACCTCTTTTGTTAGGTTGATTCCCAAGTATTTAATTATTTTGAGGAAATTGGGAATGCAGTGTTTTGACTCATTTTTGTTTCAGAAGTTTTGTCGCTGATATACAGAAATGCCTTTGATTTATGCATGTTGATTTTATATCCTGCCACATTGCTGCATTCATTTATTAGTTCTAGTAGTTTTTTCTGTAGACCCTTTTGGGTCTTCTATGTATAGAATCATGTCATCTACAAATAGTGATAATTTAAGTTCTTCTTTTCCTATTTTTATGCTTTTAATGTCTTTCATCTCTCTAATTGCTCTGGCCAGTTTTTCGAGAACTATATTGAATAGAAGTGGTGATAGAGGATATCTCTGCCTTGTTCCAGATTTTAAAGTGAATGCCTTCAATTTTTCTCCATTCAGAATGATGCTAGCCTGAGGCTTAACATAGTTATCTTTTACAATGTCGAGGTAAGTTCCTGTTATCCCTAGTTTTTAAAATGTTTTGAACATAAAGGAATGCTCTACTTTGTTGAATAGTTTTTCTGCATCTATCAAGATGATCATATGGTTCTTATCTTTAAGTCTATTGATGTTGTGAATAACATTTATTGATTTCCATATATTGAAGCCTCCTTGCATCCCAGGGATGAATTCAAGTTGATCATGGTGCACAATTTTTTTGATGTGCCTTTGTATCCAATTCGCCAGAATTTTAATGAGGATTTTTGCATCTAGGTTCATCAGAGATATTGGTCTGTAGTTTTCTTTCTTTGAGGTGTCTTTGTCTGGTTTCAGAATCTGGGTGATGTTGGCCTCATAGAATGAATTTGGCAGAGCTTCCAGTTTTTCTATTTCCTGAATAACTTGAAAAGTATTGGAATTAATTCTTCTTTAAAGGTTTTGTAAAACTCTGCTGTATACCCATCCGTTCCTGGGCTTTTCTTGGTTGGTAGTCTTTTGATTGCTTCTTCTACTTCATCCATTGATATTGGTCAGTTTAAATTGTGTGTTTCCTCCTGACTCAGTCTGGTCAAATCATATGACTTAAGAAATTTATCGATGTCTTCACTATTTTCTATTTTATTGGAATACAGTTTTTCAAAATAATTTCTAATTTTCTTCTGTATTTATGTAGCATCTGTTGTGATATTGCCTTTTTCATCCCGTATGTTAGTAATTTGAGTTCTCTCTCTTCTTCTCTTCGTTAGCATGGCTAAGGGTCTGTCGATCTTATTTATCTTTTTGAAGAAGCACCTTTTAGTTTTGTTAATTTTTTCAATAGTTTCTTTTGTTTCAATTTCGCTATGATTTTAATTATTTCTTTCCTTCTGCTACATTTTCTGTTGTTTTGCTCTTCTTCTTCTAGGGCTTTGAGATGAAGTGTGAGCTCATTTGTTTGTTTGTTTGTTTTTCTATTTTGAGGAATGACCTCCAGGCGATGAATTTACCTCTTAAAACTTCTTTTCATTGTGTCCTATAGAATCTGATATGTTGTGTCTGTATTTTCATTTATCTCTAAGAATTTTTTGATTTCCTCCTTTATGTCTTCTGTAACCCATTGATCATTCAGTAACATATTCTTCATTTTGCATGTGATGTATGATTTTTTCTTCCTTCTTTATCATTGGTTTCCAGGTTCATTCCATTATGATCACAAAAAATTCATGGTATTATCTCCACCCCTTTATATTTACTGAGGGTTGCCCTATGGCATAACATATGGTCTATTTTTGAGAAGGATCCATGTGCTGGTGAGAAAAAAGTATATCCACTTGATGATGGTTGATATATTCTATATATGTCAGTTAAATATAGGGTATTGATTGTGATATTGAGTTCTATAGTTTCTTTATTCAACTTTTGTTTGGAGGATCTGTCCAATGGTGAGAGAGGTGAGTTGAAGTCACCCATAATTATTGTATTGTGGTCTATTTGATTCTTGAACTTGAGGATAAATTGTTTTATGAACGTCGCGGCACCATTATTTGCTGCGTGAATATTGATAATTGTTATGTCTTGTCGGTGAATGGTTTCTATTAACAGTATATAAAGTCCTTCCTTATCCCTTTGATTAAATTAGTCTTGAGGTCGATTTTATTCGATAGGAGGATGGCCACCCCTGCTTGCTTTTGAGGACCGTGTGCATGGTATAAATTTTCCCAATCTTTCACCTTCAGCCTGTGTATGTCTTTTCCATTCAGATGTGTCCCTTGGAGGCAACATATTGTTGGATTTTTTTTTTATTTCAAGTTACAAGCCAATGTCACTTTATTCGAGAGTTTAAGCCATTATCATTTAGAGTTACTATTGATATATGGTTTGTACTGCCACCCATGTTTTTATATATATATTTTTTAATTAGTTTGATTCTCCATGATTTGCTTTTCCCCTTCCCTCTGTCATTACTGAGGCACTTCTCACTGATGGTTTTCATTGTTGATTTTCATTTCTTCCTCGTGTAGTGTTTTGCTCAAGATGCTTTGCAATGCTGGTTATCTGGCTGAAATTCTTTTAGCTTTTGTTTATCATGAAATATTTTTATCTCATTGTCTTATCTTAAGCTTAATTTTGCTGGATACATAATTCTTGGTTGGCATCCATTGTCTTTCAGTGTTTGAAGTACGTTGTTCCAGGATCTTCTCACTTCCAGCGTCTATGATGAAAAATCCATTGTTAAACTTTTTGGTTTACCCCTGATTGTAATGATTGTAATCTGCCTCCTTTCTCTGGTAGCTTTTAATATTTTCTCTTTGTTCTGTATATTGGATATCTTTATAACAATGTGTCTTGGCATTGGTCTACTGTGATTTTGTGTGCTCGGTGTCCTGTAAGCATCTACAATTTGTTTATCCGTTTCCATTTTTATTTCTGGAAAGTTTTCTGTAATTATTTCATTCACCAGGTTTCTCATTCCCTTGGTTTTAATCTCTGTACCTTCCTCTATCCATATGACTCATTAGTTTGTTTTTTTTATGTTATCCCATATCTCTTGAATGTTTTCTCATAATTTTTTACAGCATTTCTTTGTTGGCTAGACTTTTTTCAAAATGATATATTTTGTCTTCATTATCTGACATTCTGTCTTCTACTTGCTCTACTCTGTTAGTGATACTCTCAATTGAGTTTTTAATTTGGTTTATCATTTCCTTGATTTCTAGAATTATTGTTTGATTTTTCTAATAATCTCTATCTCCTGATAAAGATGCTTAATTTCTCATTTTATCTGTTTATGTAATTCATTTTCAATGCGTTTTATCACTGTTTGTTTTTGCTGTCTCGTATCCTCTTTAAGGTTCCATTCCATCTGTCTAAGGTATTACTTGAGTTCTTTATATGACCATTTTTCTGATGACTCTAGGTGCTCTTGAATATTTAGGCTGTCCTTCATTGTTCGTAATCCTTTTCTTCTTTGTTTTTATATGCTGCTCATGTTACTTCTTTTTCTGTTTGACTACTGAGTTATTGCTTACTCTTATAAATTTATTTGATGCTTGGGAGGAAAGATATTAGAAGGGAAGGGAGAAGTCACTAAAGAGAATGAGAGTAGGCAGGTAGAATTCAAGGAAGGGGGAATAAGAAAAATGAAAAGAAATGAAAAGACAAAAGAAAAAAATAGAAAATAAAGAAAGAAAGTTTTAAGTAATGATGATGATTAAAAAATTGAAAATTAAAATTTAAAATAATAATAATAATAATAAAATAAAAAAATTAAAAAATAAAAACATTTAAAGAAGTTAAAGAACAACAATAACAAAAATGAAAATGAAAGAAAAAAAAACAAATAAAAAAATAATAATAATACATGCAGTCCTAGAGTTCAAATAACTTCTCTTCCAGTAGGTGGAGCTGTGCGCACTGGGCCAAGCTTCTCCTCTCAAAAAGTGAGAACCAATCACTGTGCAGCAGCTCTTCCTCCCAGACTGGGCGGGTCTCCAATTCTGAGTGCCTAGGGCTTTCTCTTGTGCTTCCTCAAGCCAGGCCCCACTCACCTGTGATGCTCACCACAATACTGGTTACAAACCAGGCCTCTGCTCCTGGTAGCCCTGTTTCCATGAAGGCCTGGGCACACTCTCCTTGTTTGCCTTCCTCAGACAATAAGTTTGTAGAGCTTGGGGCTGAGAACCTCCAGCGAATTTGCTTGCCCTTCAGGAGCCATGGCCCCGGTAGGTGGTGTAAGAGACCTCAATTGTCAGCACTGGTGGGAGCGGTAGCAGGGAATTCCACGCCGCGAGTCCCGAGCCAATCTTGATTCCCTAGGTCTGGGTATCGCGCTCCTTGGAGAGCTGGGAGGGGCCATTACGGCAGAGGTGGGAAGGGCCCTTGAGGTTTCCCTGCGTTGTTGAGAGATATGGCAATGGGATTACACACTTGTCGCGCTGGTTTCAATGAAGTTATCTCCTCCGCCTGTGACGTCAGTTCTCTGCCATGGTGGTATCCCATTCAAATGGTGACCGTTCGTTCCCTTTGCTGGGTGACCAATGCAACAGGTGGGTCCTGACTATCTCTCCCAAGCCCCATTTCAATCCTGTGGCCACTGCCTATGAAGGCTCAGTTGGCTTTTAACTCTCAATTCAGAAAGCCCCACCAGTTATTTCAGCGGGAATGTTAGTGCTGAGTCACAAAAACCAGACGAATCTAAGCTTGAATGCAGCCAATCCGGGCTTTGTGTGTGTTCTGAGGGGCCCAGACTGTTCACCCCAGATTCACAACAGGTCAATATTGCCTAGTGATTCTGAGCAAACAGCATTTAGACAGTTTACGACTCCCTATGCCCGCGCAGCTGAAGAGATCAGAGACTTGATTTCTCCATGCCTGCCTTCATAATGGATCTCCTGTATTGCTACTTTTTAATATCTGTGCTTTTGCGTGTGTGTGTATATATATATGTATATGTGTATATATATATATATATATATATATATATATATATATATATATATATACTCTTTAGATTTTTCAAAATATGAAATATATGTGTCTTATTATGCACTCCCTAAATTCATTCATATTCATATCTGTGGATTTATAATCAACTTTCCACAAGATTATTTTCAGAAATAATCATCCACCTGAAATACATATTGTTTCCTAGTACTGAAAACTAAATTCAGTGAATGGTGCATACAAACCCTAATATTTCTACAGTTACTTAGCCAGTTTAAAATCAATGCAAGTTGATTTCTAGGGGACATGATGTGTATTTTGACTTTCATTTTTATTCAACACTTGTACGTTACTATGTCTTCAGTTTATGCAAATCATGGGATATATATTTCTGTCACAAATTAGAAAATTTATAGGCATTTGTTTCACGATCAATCACTTCCTGATTCAGAACACATGTATCCCTCCATGTTTCTTGACTGGTCTTTTCATGAGACTTCTTTCCAAACACATTATTTTTGTTTAACATCATCACGTATAAAGCAAAACTCAAACACCATTCTTCATAAACCATAATCCTAATATTACCATTAGATATATAACTGGTTGGAATGAATGATTGTATATCAATATAAGATTTCTTATATATTTTCACATATCAATTCAATCCATTATTTAAAGTGGAATCAGTTTCGTTATTTATTCATAGTATGGTCTATTCATGCATTATCTCTATATTAATAGACACAGGGTACACCTCTTTGTACCCCTAATACTAATGTATACGTCTTCAAAATATTGCCCCCAAAAATGGTGAAAGAAATACTCATGTCACCTGATCTACATATACATTTTATCACAGTAATATTCTGAACAAAAAAAAAACATAAAAATGTAACACTTATGATTGTACAAAAGCCTAAAAGGAAAGTGAACGTATATAACTAATAACATCCATGTCCAGGTTGCCTAATGCTCTCAAATGTCATTCCCATTCGTGACGACATATTTGTTTTTTCCTAGGATTATGTATTCAAACTCAACCCTGTTGAAAATGTCTAATCCTATCACTCACTTTATACTTTGCCTGATTTCGTAATGTCTCTATTGACACCTGCTTTCCTACACATTTTCCCCAGTTCATCATTGTGACTAACTCTTCACATGTGCTGACATTTACATTCACTCTCCCAATGAAACCCTATTGCTAAAGAAGCTTTTTATTCCAAATCATATACTCACTCTTCTTCCTAAACCTACTGACTATCTTCCTAATCCTACTGACTATTCCTTTTTGACTGGATGTTCTCTTCTACATTCAATCATCCAAGGTACAAGGTCCTATGCCACTGTATTTCGATTTAACTGAGACAATTGTACAGAACATAATTCAACACTAAGTGTCCAAATCAAGGGCTCAATGCCCTTCTGGGCTTCAAATCCTTCTTAGATTCCCGTTTTCATACATATATTTCACCTATATATTCTTATAAATATCGCAGGTTCCCAATCTCATTATTCATCCTGCAGAATGATTCCTAACCCAAATCGAACATATTATTAACCCTAACCATACACTAACTTTGCAGGAGAGCAGGAACAGTGTGTGTATTAAACTACAGGAATCTAGGGGATGTTCACCTGCTGAGAAACTCAAATGTTCATGCAGAAGTGATCCCTGGTGAAGATGAAGGCAGCTATGAATTACCTCAGAAAGCAAAAGTCATCTTCCATGGCAATCATCCTGGTCAGGATGAAGGGTTGTGTCTGAATCAATCTCTCTCTTCTTAATGTATAGAACATGGACCAAACCAGTCCTGTGTGGAAGCTGTTCCCGGGTGCTTACGGTTGATATAACATTCTAACTAGAGAAAGTGTCCCATGAAAATCAGGGCAGCCTCCACCTCATAGTATTTTGGAAGCAACTGTTAGGACAAAGTGGTTGCCAAGGCAGTGACATAATTCAGATCCTGAAGGAAGTGATCTCACCTCACTTCCTTGGTGATGGAACTCTCTGAACTTGAAATCCAGGAATCCAGGCACCCAGAGACAGTCTCTGTCCTAGTCCCAGTGGTCTGACATGTTTGGATTTACCAAGGACAGAGTCAGTCTTTCTTGGTACCTACAGATGTGAGGAAGGCCAAATGCCAGGAAACCTCTGAAGAGGGGCTTTTCCTGAGAAGGCAGGTAGTGCCTCACCCCTGGCTCTTGAGAACTTCACAGAGTTGGCCAAGCAGACATGATCTGAGACAGGAGAGGTCATTTTGGAGGAACATAGTATGGCTCACTAGTCAGAGGATACTCCGGGGAGTCACAGACCTACTAGGGGGAAGGAGGTGCCTTTGTGGGTGTGGGTGTGAGTTTGTGGTTTTGTCTCATGTTCTGAGGATAGGTAGGAAAGGCGGTTTGTTTGGTATGGAGTGGAATATTTGTATTAAGTCCTTTGACAAGGCGAGTGTTCCTATGTGTGTGTGTATCCCACTGAGTCCATTGTTGTAGACATTAGAAAAGACAATGCATCAATGGATGTGTTCTGTCTAGTAGAAAGCTTCCCAGAATTCATCCTGCCCAATTCATGAGTGGACTCTGGCTTGCCTTATGGATGGGCAACACCTACAAGCTTCCTAATTTCCTGTTTTCTCTCTCAATTCTGGCGACTCTCTAGAATAGTATCATGGTTTTGTGTCCAAGATTTGTACCGCCTCCAAGATCTGTGACATTGTTATGTACTGGAAGCTGAAGGAAATGGCTAGCATCTCAGAAATCTCAGATATCTGTTGACCAGGAAAGTCTCAGTGGAGAAACCCTGCTTTGGTCCTTCTGCTTACCTATTGTTCTGTTGAATGTCAGGAAGTTTTTTGCCTCAAGCCACCACTTTGTGAAGCCTGAAGAAAAGAGTTTTCAAATGGAAATGAAAGGGCATCACCTGTGGCTCTTTGCTTAATTGCTTAGGATTGGGATATGTCTGAATCAGCCTGTTGGCCCTGTGTGAGGCTGTGGCTTAGATTCTCAGCACCTGATGGATCTAAAGATAGATCCCATGCGTGCATCCAAAACCAAAATGGCAAAAATATCAGATATTGTTGATGAACTCTCTTGCCTTCCTCTGGTAGGTTCCTGATATTCATCAAGTGAGAATAGGGATCCTTTGGGTCAAATGAGTTCTTCAAAGCCCTGCAGAGGCTAGGCCATAGGTGCTTGATTTTTATGACTCCAGTTCACTTAAAGAATCTAAACCCCAAAGCTAGAAGGCCTCAAGTTGGAGAAGCCAAGCAATATTAAAGGCAGGCCTATTTGATCACTACTGGTTCACAGGAAGAGAGTCCAGGCCACCCTGGCTTTAGGCAAATGAGGGGCAGGGAGCTTATTTTAGACACTGTCGTGGGCTGCGTCCCTTATGGAAACCTCCAGCCAGAGGATATGATGAGTGTCTATATGGAAGAAGATGAGGGCCATGTGAGAGTGTTTGGTTTTAATTGTGGACATATGTCTGGCGGTTGGAAGAGATCACTGGGTCCACCTAGGCTTGCACTCTGGTGTGATTCCCCTTAGAGACTGAGTTCTTTTACTGATCTCAGAGAATTATTGCCAGGAATTGTGTTGGAATTTTAGATGGCCATGCATGAGAGTTGTCCTTGGAAAGTGACATCTAGGCCCAAGGTGACTTTCCACAGAGCACAGGGAATCTCAGCCAGGATATCACATGATATTATTCTTAAAGACTTGGCAGCCATATTTGAGAGTCAAAACACACATGGAACATACATTGTAGACCTCAATGGGCCTGGCTTAATCTGACTTTTGGGCACTTTTGGAAGCCTTGCCTGTAAGAATTCTCCAGAGTTTTCATTGAAATGAGCTTCCTCACCATTTAATGGTTTCTGAGTGAATTGAAATCCACAGTGCCTCCAACTTCATCCTTGAAAATTGGCTAGATCAATACCATGAAATTTTTGAAATTCCCATCACCGGGTAGCTCTGGAGAACATTTGAATGTCCTATTGCTGATCATGAGTATACAAGACAGTGCCTTGATTGACTGGGTTTTATGAAAATGGTGTTTAACAGAGATGCCAGTAAGTTGGATCCTGCTGAGCAGTTGTACTAGAGTAGTGGATGGCAGGTGTGTAATAAAACATCTGTGGTGGGGGCATGTGAATCTGCCATTGGCTTCCAAATGGATTGTGACTGACATTTTGCAGCCAGTAGACCCTTATATGTAAAAGCATATTGTTATATGGAGAGGTTTTAGGGCAATGTTCAGAATCAGGTTGCTATGGAAAATGGGGCAAGCTATGTGGGATAGAAGCCTGGTTGGTGCATTCTCCTGACGAACCTGACCCACCACACTTGACAGAACTCACTTCAGCACTGTGTCCCAGTTGAACTCCTTGTATTTCATGAAGCAAATACCAAACTCCCAGTGCAGCAGCAAGAAATACCACGAATAGTGGGGGATGACCAAATGGAATTACAGTCCACAAGGGGAGACATTTAGACCCCAGTGGCCACAGGTTACCTACAAATAGAAAATTCAGCACTGCTGCCTCATGTTCATTGGAAAATAAGAATCCATGTCATCCAGATCACATAGATGAAGACTCAGCTATGATGGTCTCACAACAAATGAAACTAATGCTCCTGACAACAGCATATATTTCATTGCCCAACCTCAGAGGCAGTTTCTCCAGATGTTAGGCTGGCAGAACTTCATGTTTGTGGAGTTTTTACCCTGTCCCTTACTTTTGGAAACTCCTCTACCACCTGCAAATTTGTGAACTCCTGAGCATTTTTCATTCCACATATGTATTCACAGATTTTCTAACTCTTCTCCTCTAATTGTGTCTTATGTGGGGCGAAGGTAAGGTCAAGGCATTGTGCTGAATGAGAGTGGGAATTTTTTGTGTAGCACATATTTGCATACACATTGGATACATTTTCCAATTTTCCATTCAAAATACTGAATCCCTGACACTAACACATACCCTACTAGACTTTGACTTCTAATCCTAATATGGTGGAGAAAAATAACCCAAACAGAATAGAAATACAAGAGGTTCACAGGAGGCATGGTGTATAGTTGGACTTGCCTTTCGTATGATAAATGGTAGGTGTTATAAATCTAGCGAATTTTAATTGAAATAGTTCTCCATGTGTTTTAAAAGTTAACAAATATGTGAATAACTGTCTCCCTTTCTCTGTAGCCTATTCATCACATGTATTTTCATATGCACATTTAGAATTCTACCTGGTATCACTCGTACATTTTGTGAGGTGGCTGGCTTGGCAGCTGCAAATTGTGAGAAGAGATCATTCCTACTAAACGCTGTTGGAACTGAAAATACAACATATGAGTGAGCTTCTTAGTTGAACAACATAAATCCATGTTCATTAAAATGAATATTTTTGGATCTGTGGATGATATATTATTTCATGTGAATTTCGATTGGCATACATAATGCTACTTTTTAATGTCTGTGAGTGTATATATATATATATATATATATATATATATATATATATATTCACTCTCCAGATTTTTCAAAATATGAAGTATATTTTTCTTAATATACACTCCCTAAATTCATTCATATTCATGTACGTGCATTTATAATCATGTTTTCACAAGAATATTCTCAGAAATATTCATCCACCTGAAATACATATTTGTTTCTTAGTACTGAAAACTAACTTCGGGGGATCATATGATGGTGGTGAAGGGAGTGCATCACCCCCATGTACCGCGTCACTGTGCGGGAGAATGACGAGTTATAACGGCTAAAATATATCTTGTTAGAAATTTCCAGCAAAATTGGGGTGCTCCAAAACCTAGTGGACATATTTCCATCTCATGAGGATCAGCTACGCGAGCTCAAACACGAGTGATTTGTCCGCATGGAGCGTCATGCTGCTTATTCAGGAAATCGGTCTGTGGCTAGAGTCTGCGGCGCGCACTGGGAAACGAAGAGATAGCAATGCAAATATACAGCGGTGTGGATTCTGTGGGCTCCTGCCAGGTATGCAATCACTGTGCTAAGTGCTGAATTCTTTGTTTGAGATGGGTAAGGATGCAGTCCAATTCGGTTCTCCACACCGGTCAGACCACAGAGGAAGCCAGCGGCCACTATCTTGGAGAGCTGATGTCACCATCCCTGTTTTTGACTGATCGAAGCTCATTCAGCTATAGAACAGGTAATTTCAGGATGCCATTCACCTTTGTGTTGCAGACAAATTACTCAGGCTATTTCAGAAAATTGAAAAAGAGGGAGATCTTCCAAATTCATTCTACGAGGCCAATATCACCCTGATTCCTACACCAGATAGACACTTCAAAGAAAGAAGACTAAAGACCGATATCTCTAATGAACCTAAATGCAAAAATCTTAAATTAAATTCTGGCAAATCAGATACAAAAACATATCAAAAAAATGTGCACCATGATCAAGTAGGGTTCATCCCTGGGATGCAAGGAGGGTTCAATATACGAAAATCAATAAGTGTTATTCACCACATCAATAGACTTAAAAATAAAAACCATATTATCATCTAGATAGATGCAGAAAAAGCATTCGACAAAGTACAGCATCCCTTTATGTTCAAAACTCTCGAAAAACTAGGAATAACAGGAACATTCCTCAATATTGTAAAAACAATCTATGCTAAACCGCAGGCTAGCGTCATTCTGAATGGAGAAAAATTGAAGACATTCCCTCTAAAATCTGGAACAAGACAGGGATGCCTGCTCTCACCACTTTTGTTCAATATAGTTATCAAAAGACTGGCCAGAGCAATTAGACAGATGAAAGAAATTAAAGGCATATAAATAGGAAAAGAATAACTTAAATTATCACTATTGCAGATGACATGATTCTATACCTAGCAGACCCAAAAGGTTCTACAAAGAAACTAATAGAGCTAATAAATGAATTCAGCAAAGTGGCAGGATATAAAATCAACACGCATAAATCAAAGGCATTCCTGTATATCAGTGACAAATCCTCTGAAATGGAAATGAGGACAACCACTCCATTCACAATATCCTAAAAAAAAAAAAAAAATGGGAATCAACCTAACAAAAGAGGTGAAAGTCTTATACAATGAAAACTACAGAACCCTAAAGAGAGAAATAGAAGATCTTAGAAGATGTAAAAATATACCCTGTTCATGGATAGGCAGAACTGACATCATCAAAATGGCGATATTACCAAAAGTTCTCTATAGGTTTAATCCAATGCCAATCAAAATCCCAAAGGCATTTCTTGTAGAAATAGAGAAAGCAATCATGAAATTCATATGAAAAAATAAAAGACCCAGAATTGCAAAACAATGCTAAGCAGGAAGTGTGAATCAGGCGGTATAGCGATACCAGACTTCAAACTATACTACAGAGCAATAGTAACAAAAATAGCATGGTACTGGTACCAAAACAGGCAGGTGGACCAATGGTACAGAATAGAGGACACAGAAACCAATCAACAAAACTACAACTATCTTATATTTGATAAAGGAGCTAAAAGCATGCAATGGAGGAAGGATAGCATCTTCAACAAATGGTGTTGGTAAAACTGAAAATCCATATATAACAAAATGAAACTGAATCCCTTTTTCTCACCATGCACAAAAGTTAACTCAAAATGAATCAAGGACCTTGATATCAAATCAGAGACACACTGTCTGATAGAAGAAAAATTTGGTTACAATGTACATACTGTGGGGTTGGGCTCCAAATTCCTCAATAGGACACCTATAGTACAAGAGTTAATAACTAGAATCAACAAATGGGACTTACTCAACTAAAAAAGTTTTTTCTCAGCAAAAGAAACAATAAGAGGTAAATAGGGAGCCTACATACTGGAAAGAAATCTTTACTACTCACACTTCAGATAGAGTCCTAATATCCAGAGTATACAAAGAACTCAAAAAATTAGACAATAAGATAACAAATAACCCAATCAACAAATGGGCCAAGGACCTCAACAGACACTTCTCAGATGAGGACATACAATCAATCAACAAGTACATGAAAAAATGCTCACCATCTCCAGCAGTCAGAGAAATGCAAATCAAAACCACCCTAAGAAACCATCTCACTCCAGTAAGATTAGCAGCCATTATGAAGTCAAACAACAAGAAGTGCTGGCAAGGATGTGGGAAAAGAGGTACACTTGTACATTGCTGGTGGGACTGCAAATTGGTGCAGCCAATTTGGAAAGCAGTATGGAGATTTCTTGGAAAGCTTGGAATGGAACCACCATTTGACCCAGCTATTGCCCTTCTTGGTCTATTCACTAAAGACCTAAAAAGAGCATGCTACAGGGACACTGCTACATCGATGTTCATAGCAGCACAATTCACAACAGCAAGACTGTGGAACCAACTTAGATGCCCTTCAATAGAAAAATGGATAAAAGAAATGTGGCATTTATACACAAAGGATTATTACTTTGCATTGAAAAATAAAAAATCATAGAATTTGCAGGGAAATGGATTGCATTAGACTAGATTATGCTAAGTGAAGCTACACAATTCCTATAAAACAAATGCCAAATGTCATCTTTGATATAAGGAGAGTAACTAAGAACAGATAGGGATGAAGAGCATGACAAGATGATTAACATTAAACAGGGATGAGAGGAGGAAGGGAGGGAGAAGGGAAATTGCATGGAATTGGAAGGAGACCCTCTGGGTTATACAAAATTACATACAAGAGGAATTGAGGGGAAAGGGAAAAATAATACAAGGGGGAGAAATTTATTACAGTAGAGGGAGTAGAGAGAGAAGTGGGGAGGGGCGGGGAGGCCAGGGAAAATAGTAGAGGATACGAAAGGCAGCAGAATACAACAGACACTAGTATGGCAATATGTGAATCAATGGATGTGTAACTGATGTGATTCTGCAATCTGTATACAGGGTAAAAATGGGAGTTCATAACCCACTTGAATCAAAGTGTAAAATATGATATATCAAGAACTATGTAATGTTTTGAACAACCATAAATAAAAATAAAAAAAAAACTCTCTTTGGTGAATAATGCATGCAATTCTAATATTTCTACAGTAACTGAATCAGTTTAACATCAATGCAAGTAGATTCCTATTGGACATGATGTGTATTTTGACGTTCACTTTTATTCAACACTGGTACATTACTATTTCATCAGTTTATGCACATAACAGGATATATATTTCATTCACAATTTAGAAAATTTATAGGCACTTGTTTCACTTTCAATCACTTCCTGCTTCAGAACACATGAATTCCTCCATATTTCTTGATTGGTCTTTTTATGAGACTTTTTTCCAAACATATTATTTTCGATTTCCATAATCACTTTTGAAACTAAACTCACACACACTTCATGATAAACAATAACCCTAAGATTACCATTAGATATATAACTGGTTGGAGTGAATGATTGTATGTCAATATATGATTTCCTATATATTTTCAGATATCAATTCAATCCATTATTTAAAGTGGAACCAGTTATAATATTTATTCACAGTATGGTCTATTCATGCATTATCTCTATATTCAAAGACACAGGGTACACCACTTTGTACCCCCAATACTAATTTATATGTCTTCAAATATTGCTCCCAGTAATGGTGGAAGAAATACTCATGTCATATGATCTACATACACATTTGATCACAATATTTTTCTGGGCACAAAATGCAAAGATCACACTTATGATTGTACCAAATCCTAAATGGAAAGTGAACATGGATTACTAAAACGATAAATGTCCAGGTTGCCTAATGCTTTCAAATGTCATTCCTATTGGTGACGACATATTTGTTTCTTCCTAAGATTATGTATTCAATCTCAACCCTATTGAAAATGTCTAATCCTATCACTCACTGTATAATTGCCTCATTTCATAATGTCTGTATTGATATTTTCCTTTTTACATATTTTTCCCAGTTCATCATGTGACTGACTCTTCACATGTGCTGAAATTTACATTCACTCTATAACAAAAACCCTATTGCTACAGAACTTTTGCCCCAAATCCTATACTCACTCTATTTCCTAAAGATACTGACTACCTTCCTAATCCCACCGACTATCTCAATTTGAGTGGATGTTCTCTTCTAAAATCAATCATCCAAGGTGTAAGGTCCTATGCCATTGATTATCGATTTATCTGAGACATCTGTGCAGAACGTAATTATAAGCTAAGTATCCCAATCAAGGGCCTAATGCCCTTCTGGGCTTCAAATCTTACCTAGATTTCTGTTTCCATACTTATATTTCACCTCTATAATCTTATAAATATCGCAGGTTCCCAATACTATTAATCATCCTTCGCAATGATTCGTAACCCAAATCGAACATGTTATTAACCCTAACCATACACTCTTACCTTAATCTAACTTTGCAGAAGAGCAGGGACAGAGTTCGTCTTACAATACAGGAATGTAGGGTATCTTCCTCCTGCTGAGAACCTCAAATGTCCATGCAGACTTGATCCCTGGAGAAGATGTAGGCAGCTATGAAGGACCTGAGAGAGCAAATGTCATCTTCCATCGCAAACAACCTTCCCAGGATGAAGGGTTGTGTCTGAATAAGCCTCTCTCTTGTTAATGTAGAGAAGATAGACCAAACCAGGCATGTGTGGAGAGCTATTCCGGGGTCCCTATGGTTGATATACCATTCTAACTTGTAAAAGTGTCACAGGAAGAAAGGGCAGCCTCCATCTCATAGGAGTATTGTAAGCAACAGTTAGGACAAAGTGGTTGCCAAGGCAATGACCTCAAAGAATTCCTGAAGGAAGTAATCTCACCTCACTTCCTTGGTGATGGAACTCTCTGAACTTGGAATCCGGGAAGCCAGGCACCCAGAGCCAGTCTCAGTCCCAGTCCCAGTGGTCGTATTTTTTGGATTTACCAAGGACAGAGTCAGTCTTTCTTGGTACCTACTGAGGTGAGGATGAACAAATGTCAGGAAAGCTCTAAAGAGGGGCCTTTCCTGAGAAAGCAGGTAGTGGCTCACCGCTGGCTAGTGACAACTTCACAGATTTGGCCAAGGAGACCATATGTGACACAGGACAGGCGATTTCATCAGAACATAGTTTGGCCCACCAGTCAGAGGACACTCCCAATAGTCACAGACCTACTTGGGGGAAGGAGCTTCCTTTGTGTGTGTGGGTGTGGGTTTGAGATTTTGTCTCATGTTCTAAGAATAGGTAGGAAAGGCGGTTTGTTTGGTTTGGAGTGAACTGTTTCTGGTAAGTCGTTTGACAAGGCCAGTGTTTCTTTGTCTGTGTATCCCACTGTGTCCGTGGTTTTAGATATTAGAAAAGAGAATGAATCATTGGATGTGTCCTGTCTAGACTCAACTTGCCCAATTTATGAATGGACTGCGGCTTGACTTATGGGTGGACAACTCCAACAATCTTCCTAAGTTCCGGTTTTCTTCCTGAATTCTGGCCACTCTCCAGAATAGGCTCATGGTTTTGTGTCCAAAATATGTACCACCTCCAAGCTCTGTGACATGGCCATGTACTGGATAGCTGAAAGAAATGGGAGCATCTCAGAAAACTCAGATATCAGTTTGACCAGGAAATTCTAAGTGAAGAAACCCTGCTTTGGGCCTTTTGCTCTTCAATTGTTCTGTTGCCCTGAATGTCAGGAAGGCCTTTGCCTCAGGCCACACCATTGTAGAGCCTAAAGAAACAGTTTCCAAATGGAAATGAAAGGGCATCACCTGTGGCTCTTTGCTTAATTGCTTTGGAAAGGGATGTGTCTGAATCAGTCTTTTGGCCCTGTGTGAGACTGTGGCTTAGATTCTCAGCACCTGATGGATCTAAAGAAGTATCCCATGTGTGCATCCAAAACGAAAATGGACAAAAGAGCAGTCAGTGTGGATGAAGTCTCTCGCATTCCTCTGTAAGTGTCCTGTTCTCCATCATGTGAGAACAGTGATCATTTGGTTCAAATGTGTTCCTCAAAACCCTGCAGAGGCTAGCCCATAAGTGCTTGGTTTTTCTCGAGACTCCAATTCACATAAAGAATCTAAAACACACAGTCAGTAGGCCTCAAATTGGAGAAGCAGTGCCATATTAATGACAGGCCTATTTGATCACTCTTGGTTCACTGGAAGGATGTCCTGGCCACCCTGATTTTAGGCAAAAGAGGGACAAGGGAGGTTATATTGGACACTGTCTTGGGCTGCACCCCTCAGGGAAACCTCCAGCCAGAGGTTATGATGATTGTGTAAATGGAAGAAGATGAGTGCCATGTGGAAGTGTTTTGGATTTAATTGTGGATATTTGTGTGACAGTTGGAAGACATAACAAGGTCTACCTGGGCTTGAACTCTGGTGTGATTCCCCTTATAGACTGAGTTCAGGAACTGATCTCAGAGAAGTATTGCCATGTATTGTGTTGTGATTTAAGAGGCCATGTATGAGAGTCACCCTTGGAAACTGAGATCTAGCCCCAGAGTGGCTTTCCACAGAGCTCTGGGAATTTCAGCCAAGATATCACATGATTTCATTCGAAAGACTTGGCAGCCATAGTTGAGAGTGAAAACACACATGGACCTCATATTGTAGACCTCAGTGGGCCTGGCTTAATGTGACCTTTTGGCCATTCTTTGGGAAGCCTTGCCTGTGAGGGTTCTCCAGAGCTTTCATTGAAATAATCTTGCTCACCATTTACTGGTTCCTGAATGAATTGAAACCCACAGTGCCTCCAACTTCATCCTTGAAAAATGTCTAAATAAATACCATGAAATTTTTGAAATTCCCATGACCAGGTGGCACTGGAGAACCTTTGGATGTCCTGTTGCTGATCATGGATGTACCAGACAGTGCCTTGCTTGACTGGGTTTTATGAAAATGGTGTAGAACAGAGGTGCCAGAAAGTTGCAGCCTGCTGAGAAGTGGGCCTAGAGCTTTGGTGGGCAGGAGTGTGATAAAACATCTCTGTTGGAGCAATGTGGATCTTCCATTGGCTTCCAAATGGCTTGTGGATTACATGAAGCAGCCAGCAGACCCTTGTAATTAAAGGCATCTTGTTATATGAAGAGGATTCAGGGCAATGTTCAGAATCAGGTTGCTATGGACAAGGATGCAATGTGGCAAGCTTTGAGGGATAGAAGCGTGGTTGGTGCGTTCTTCTGCAGACTCTTAACCACCGCACATGGCAGAACTCCCTCCAGCACTGTGTCTCAGTTGAACTCCTTGAATTTCATGAAGCAAATACCAAACTCCCAGTTCAGCAGCAAAAACCCCACAAAAAGTGGAGGAGGACCAAATGGCTTCACAGTCCAACGGGGAGACACTTAGTCCCCAGGGGCCACAGTTTACCTAAAAAGAAGAAAATCAACACTGCTACCTCATGTTCATTGGAAAATAAGATACCATGTCCTCCACGTCACATAGAGGCAGACCCAGCTTTGATGGTCTCACTACAAAGGAAGCCAATTCTCCTAACAACAACATAATTTTCACGTTCCCAAACTCAGAGGAAGTTGCTCTAAAAGTTTTTAGGCCAGCAGAGCTCCATGTTTGTGGAGTGTTTACCCTGTCCCTTACTTTTGGAAACTCCTCTACAACCTCCAAGGTTGTGAACTCCTGAGCATTTTCCATTCCAGATATGTATTCACTGATTTTCTATCTATTCTCCTCTAACTGTGTCTTACTTGGGGTGAAGGTAATTTCAAGGCATTGTTCTGGATGAGAGTGGGAGGATATTTGTGCAGCATATATTTGCATACAAATTGGATTCAATTTCCAATTTTCCTTTTGAAATACTGAATATCTGACACTAACCCATACCTACTAGACTCAGACAACTCATCCTAATATGATAGAGAAAAATAACACAAACCTATAGAAATACAAGCAGTTCATTGGAGGCATGTTGTATAGTTGGACTTGCATTTTGCATTATACAAGGTAGGAGTTATAAATCTGGTCAATGTTTAATAGAAAAAGATCTCCATGTGTTTTTAAAGTTAACAAATATGAGAATTCATGTTTCCCTTTCTCTTTAGCCTATTCACACTTATATATTTATATGCATATATAGAATCCTACCAGGTATCACACGTACATCTTTGTGAGGTGGCTGACTTGGCAGATACAAATTGTGAGAAGAGATCACTCCTCCTAAACGCTGTAGGAACTGAAAATTCAACCTATAGGGAGCGTCCTAGTAGAACAACATTATACATAAACTCATGTTCAGTAAAATAAACATTTTTGCATCTGTGGATGATATATATTTACTGATGAATTTCGATTAGCATTTATATTGCTACTTTTTAATGTCTGTGAGTGTTTTTTATTTGTGTGTGTGTGTGTGTGTGTATACACTCTCCAGATTTTTCAAAATATGAAATATATGTGTCTAATATACACTCTCTAAATTCATTCATGTTCATGTATGTAGATTTTTAATCAACATTTCACAAGATTATTCTCAGAAATATTCATCCACCTGAAATACATATTTGTTTCCTAGTACTGAAAACTAACTTCAGGGAATGATGCATACAAATCCTAATTATTCTACAGTAACTGACCCAGTCTAACATCAATGCAAGTAGATTCCTATGGGACATGATATGTAATTCTTTATTCATTTGTATTCGACACTGGTACATTATTATTTCTTCAGTTTTTGCACATCATAGGATATACATTTCATCCACAAGTTCACAAATTAATATGCATTTGTTTCAACTTTCACCACTTCTTGCTTCAGAACACATGTATTGTCAGGGTTTCTTGACTGGTCTTTTCATGAGACTTCTTTCCAAACACATTATTTTGAATTTCCATAATCATTTTGAAGCAAAACTCACACACTCTTCATGATAAACCAAAACACAAATATTTCCATTACATATATACCTGGTTGGAATGAATGATTGTATATCAATATACGATTTCCTTTAATTTTTCAGATATTAGATCAATTCATTTTTTAAAGTTGAAAAAAGTTATATTATTTATTCACATTAGGGTCTATTCATGCTTTATCTCTATATTCATAGACACAGGGTACACCTCTTTGTACCCCCGATTCTAATTTTACATCTTCAATATATTGCTCGCAGAAATGGTGGAAGACATACTCATGTCACCTGATGTACATATACATTTAATCAAAGTAATATTCTGGACAAAAAAAATGTAAAGGTCACATTTATGATTGTACCAAAGCCTAAATGTAAAGTGTACATGGATTACTAAAAACATCCATGTCCAGGTTGCCTAATGCTGTCAATTGTCAATCCTATTGGTGACTACATATTTGTTTCTTCCTAATTTATATATTCAAACTCAACCCTGTTGAAAATGTCTAATCCTATCACTCACTTTATACTTTGCCTGATTTCATAATGTTTCTATTGATATCTGCTTTTTTACATATTTTCCCAAGTTGATCCTAGTGACTGACACTTCATATGTGCTGACATTTACATTCACTCTATAATCGAAACCCTATTGCTAAAGAACTTTTGGTCCAAATCCTTTAATCACTCTTCTTTCTAAACCTACCGACTATCTTCCTAATCCTACCGACTATCCCTTTTTGACTGGATGTTCTCTTCTACATTCAATCATCCAATGTAAAAGGTCCTATGCCATTGTATATCGAATTATCTGAGACAACTTTGCAGAGCATAATTCAAAGCTAAGTATCCCAATCAAGGGAAAAACCCTTCTGGGCTTCAAATCATACCTAGATTTCTGTTTTCATACTTATATTTCACCAGATCTTAGAGAAGACGGACCATTTCAGGGGAACATAGTATGGCCCACCTGTCAGAGGACAATCTGGATAGTCACAGACCTAATTGGGGGAAGGAGGTGCCTTTGTGGGAGTGGGTATGGGTTTATTGTTTTGTCTCATGTTCTGAGAATAGATGGGAAAGGCGGTTAGTTTGGTTTGGAGTGGACAGTTTCTAGTAAGTCATTTGACAAGGCAAGTTTTTCTATGTCTGTGTATCCCACTGTGTCCGTTGTTGTAGATATTGGAAAAGAGAATGCATTAATGGATGTGTACTGTCTAGTGTAAATCTTCCCATAATTCAACCTGCCCAATATATGAATGGAGTGCAGCTTGTCTTTTTGATGTGCAACACCTGCTATCTTTCTAAGTTGCTGTTTTCTTCCTGAATTCTGGCCACTATCCAGAATAGGCTCATGGATTTGTGTCCAAAATATGTACCACCTCCAATCTCTGTGACATGGCCATGTAATGGATAGCTGAAGAGAATGGCGAGCATCTCAGAAAATGCAGATATCAGTGTGACCAGGAAAGTCTCAGTGGAGAAACCCTGCTTTGGGCCTTTTGCTTACTTATTGTTGTTTTGCACTGAATGTCAGGAAGTTCTTTGCCTCAATCCACCACTTTGTGAAGCCTGAAGTAAACAGTTTTCAAATGGAAATGAATGTCATCACCTGTGGCTCTTTGCTTAATTGCTTTGGGAAGTTATGTGTCTGAATTAGTCTCTTGGCCATGTTTGTGTCTATGACTTAGATTCTCAGCACCTGATGGATCTAAAGAATGGTCCCATGTGTGCGTCCAAAGCCATAATGGCAAAAAAAAATCATTCATTATGGATGAAGTCTCTTGCCTTCCTCTGTTAATTTCCTGAACTCCATCAAGTGAGAATAGGGATTCTTTGGGTCAAATGAGTTCTTCAATTCCCTGCAGAGGTGCTTGGGTTTTCGCATAACTCCAAATCACATAAAGAATTGATACCTGAAATCAGTAGGCGTCAAATTGGAGAAACACAGAAGTATTAACGGCAGGCTTATTTGATCACTCCTCGTTCACAGAAATGGTGTCCAGGCCACCCTGACTTTAGGCAAATGAGGGGCAAGCGAGCTGATTTTGGACACTGTCTTGGCTTTTCTCATGACTCCAATTCACATAAAGAATCTAGACCCCACAGTCAGAGAGCCTCAAATTGGATAAGCGGAGCAGTATTAAGGGCAGGCCTATTTGATCACTCCTGATTCACAGGAAGGGTGCCCAGGCCACCATGAAGTTAGGCAAAAGAGGTGCAAGAAGCTTATTTTGGACATTCTCTTGGGCTGCACAACTCATGGAAAACTCCAGGAAGAGGTTATGATTAGTGTCTATATGGAAGAAGAATAGGGCCATGAGGGAGTATTTTGGTTTTAATTGTTTTCATTTGAGTCGCGGTTGGAAGAGTTGTCTGGGTCCACCTGGACTTGAACTCTGGTGTGATTCTCCTTATAGACTGAGTTCTGGAACTGACCTGAGAGAAGTATTGCCATGAATTGTGTTGGGATTTTAGGAGGCCAGGCATGAAGTTGCCATTGGAACCTGAGATCTAGGCACAGGTTGGCTTTCCACAGAACACTGCGAATCTCAGCCAGGATATTACATGATTTTATTCTGAAAGACTTGGCATGCATTATTGAGATTCAAAACACACATGGACCTCGCTTTATAGACCTCAATTGGCCTCGCTTCATGTGACTTTTTGGCCACTCTTTGGGTAGCCTTGCCTGTGAGAGTGCTCCAGAGCTTTCCCTGAAATTAGCTTTCTAACCCTTTAATGGTTCCTGAATGAATTGCAAACCACAGTGCCTCCAACTTCATCCGTGAAAAATTGCTAGATAATTACCATGAAATTTTTAAAATTCCCATGACCAGATGTCACTGGAGGACCTTTGATGTCCTGTTGATGATCATGAATATAACAGACAGGGCCTTGATTGACTGGGTTTCAGGAAAATGGTGTAGAACAGAGATGCTGGTAAGTAGAAGCCTAGTGAGTAGTGGGCCTAGAGAAGTGTTACGCAAGTGAGTGATAAAACATCTGTGGTGGGGCCATGTGGATCTTCCACTGGCTTCCAAATGGCTTGAGACTGACATGGTGCAGCCATCAGACCCATATACGTAAAGGCATATTTTTATATGGAGAGGTTTTAGGGCAATGTTCAGAATCATGTTGCTATTGTCAAGGGGGCAAGCTACGTGGGATAGAACAATGGTTGGTGCATTCTCCTGGAGACCCTGCACACCACAGCTGACAGAACTCCCTTCAGCACTGTTTCCCATTTGAACTCGTTGTATTTAATGAAGCAAATTCCAAACTCCCAGTGCAGCAGCAAGAAACACCACGATAATTGGAGGATGACCAAGTTGTTTCACAGTCCACACAGGGAGACACTTAGCCCTCAGTGGCCACAGTTTACCTACAAAGAGAGAATTCAGCACTGCTGCCTCATTTTTATTGAAAAATAAATAACCATGTCCTCCAGGTCACATAGATGCAGATCGAGCTTTGATTGTCTCACTACAAATAAAGCTAAAGCTCCTGAAAACAACATATATTTTAAGTGCCCAACCTTAAAGGCAGATTCTCAAAAAGTCTTTAGGCCAGCAGAGCTCCATATTTGTGGAGTGTTTACCCTGTCCCTTACTTTTGGAAACTCCTCTACCGCCTCCAAAGATGTGAAATCTGGAGCATTTTCCATTCCTGATAGGTATTCACAGATTTTCTAACTCTTCTCTTCTAATTGTGTCTTACTTGGGGCGAAGGTAATGTCAAGGCATTGTTCTGGAGGAGAGTGGGAAGAATTTTCTGTAGCATATATTTGCATAAACATTGGATTCAGTTTTCTATTTTCCATTCAAAATACTGAATCCCTGACTCTAACCCATACCCGACCAGACTCTGACTACTAATTCTAATATGATGGAGAAAAATAACCCAAACAGAATCGAAATACAAGCAGTTCAGAGTAGGCCTGGTGTATTGTTGTACTTTTCTTTTGCATGATACAGAGTTGGAGTTATGAATCTAGTCAATTTATTGTTGAAATAGTTGTCCATGTATTTTTAAGGTTAACAAATATGTGAATTCCTGTCTCCCTTTCTCTGTATTCTTATATGCACATATAGATTCCTCCCTGGTACCACACGTACATTCTTGTGAGGTGGCTGACTTGGCAGATACAAATTGTTAGAAGAGATCACTCCTACTAAACTTGTTGGAATTGGATATTCAACCTATGGTTGAGCTTGCTAGTTGAACAGCATTATACATAAATCCATGTTCAGTAAAATTAATATTTTTAGATCTGTGGATGATATATATTTTATAATGAATTTTGATTGACATATATTTTGCTACTTTTTTGTCTGTGTGTGTGTTTTGTATATATATATATATATATATATATATATATATATATATATATATATACACTCTCCAGATTTTTCAAAATATGAAATATATGTGTCTTTTATACACTCCCTAAATTCATTCATGTTTATTATGTGGATTTATAATCAACTATTCACAAGATTATTCTGAGAAATATTCATCCACCTGAAATTTGCCTAATGCTCTCAAATGTCAATCCTAATTGTGACTACATATTTGTTTCTTCCTAAGATTATATATTTAAACTCAACCCTGTTCAAAATGTCTAATCCTATCACTCACTTTATACTTTGCCTGATTTTGTAATGTCTCTATTGATATCTGCTTTCCTACATATTTTCCCCAGTTCATCATTGTGACTGACTCTTCACCTGTGCTGACATTTACATTCACTCTCTAATCGAAACCCTATTGCTAAAGAAATTTTTTTCCAATTCCTATACTCACCCTTCTTCATAAAAGTACTGACTATCTTCCTAATGCTACAGACTATCGTTTTTGACTGAATGTTCTCTTCTACATTCAATCATCCAAGTAAATTTGGGGCGAGCTTCAGAGGAGGAGACCACCAACAGACTATCTCTTGCAACATCAAAGGGTTTTTTGGGTGTCCAGCATGCTGGGGCTCAGAGATCACTTGAATAGAGCAGATAGCCCTGAGAATAACTTAAATAGAGCTTATATACTTTCCCTGGAGAGGGCAGGGAGGGAATTTTATTGATGGGTCAGGGTGAGAGGGTGGTTTGCATTCACCTGGGTGAGGGAGTACATTCTGCAGTTGGGCAGTTGGGGACAGAACATTCTGGGAACAAGATTTGCAAGCATTTCTCAAGATTTCAATAGTGTTTTGTTAAGCATACAGAAAAACAAGAAGTGACAAGTACCTATTTTATTAAACTTTAATTCCCCACTTCTTCTTCTGGCTACTTTTAATCATAAAAATGATCATTGGAGGGTGTCACATTCTATGTCTGCTAGTGGGGTATTACCATAAGTTTAACTCGTCCAATTTGAGCCTGGAGAAAAGAAATTACACGGTTGAGCAAACAGGATTTTATAGTTAGCAATAATATGAGGATTATTATTGGACCGGCAAGGGTTGATAAAAACGTAGTTAACCAGGAGGAGTGTGTGAACCAAGACTCAAGCCACCCTTTTTGGGCCTCTCTCTCTTGTTGATGCTCTTCAAGGTGTCTTTTAAATTTACTCATAGATTTTATTACAACTCCAGTATGGTCAGCATAAAAACAACATCCTTCCCTCAATGCAGCACCAAGGCCCCCTTCTCTAATGAAGAGGAGGTCCAACCCTCAACTGTTCTTTAAAACAACTTCAGAGAGAGAGGTTAAAGATTCATGCAAAGCTCTGATGGAGGTTTCTAATATCTTAGTTTTGCTCTATTGCTTCTTCTAATTGGGTCATTTGTTGTGTCCCATGGACAATGGCAGTGGTTCCTGTGCCCACCCGTGCAGCAACTCCTATTCCTAATAGGATGGCTAAAGTGAGGGATACAAGTTCCCAGTGGAACCGGTTGTATGCCCCCCCTATTTGATCTTCAAACGAACCTGCGTCATGATAGAGCTTTCTGGGAAACATCTGCAACATTTCAAAATAATCACATCTGTTGACCATTTCATGAAAACATAAACAATGTTTAAGTATATAGAATTATGCTGTTGTAGGGACAGACAAGGCAAGGCACCTAAGATAGCACTGAAGACAGGGAAACAGTCCTATATTGTTGCAACTGGATTCAGAGGGCATTGCTTCTGTTGTAATCAATTAGTCCCCTGAAACTCAAGTTTAGGTAGTTTCAGAATTGTGTACCCAACATATAAGGGATGGGGCTCAGAAGTTTACAGTCTGCAGAAGTTCAAAAAAGCAGTATATGTTTCTGATTTTTCTTCTGTTCTGGGCAAGTTAAATTTTCAAGGACACCTGGGAGGAGGAGAGCTTTTTATTCCCTTTCTTATTTTCCCCCTGCCAGCTGTTACAACGGAGCCCAGTTGGTAATTTCTTTATCTTAGAAATGTGGCCATTTCTGTGAAGCCCCAGCTGAAGGCCAGAGGACTTGTTCACATATTTTGTGAAAAACTAGTTAGGGGTTGTCTAGCTTAGAAGTACTGAGTTTTTTAGCCAGTGGCCAAGTATAACAGGGCAATACAAAAAGAGAAAGTTTATCTACATTGAACTCTTTATAGAAACTCTATGCTGAAAGTTCTAAAGTCAGCCATGGTGAAGACTTCTGGAGAAGGACATTTAAGACTTTTCTGTGGGCCTGGTACAGAGGGGGAATACGGGGAAGGTGGGGCTGAGAGAAGCTCCGAGGATCTGAGAATGAGGAAAAAGAGAGATGTAAAAGAATAATTGGAAAGGTGTTTGGGAATTTTCTAGCAAAAAACTTGAGCAGTAGAACAGGTAGAGAAGAGCAGAAAATGGGAGTGAGTATCCCAAAATCCTGTGAGGGACTTTAAATTTTAGTAACCTGTTTTCAGTGATGACAAAGCAACTTTAATGGCCATTTATATTACATCTTGGATAAGGGTCTGAGAGCTCTCCTCAGCTCGTTTGAGCTTTGGGTTAGCTGGAAAGAGGACCTGGTGGGACCCGGTGTGGGCACTGACAGGAAGAGAGAGCAGTGAGTGGGTGGAGGGGTACCTCAGTACCTGCTACCTCACAAGCGGGCAATTGTCTGAGAACTGGTGGAGGTTTGGGATTCTGATCTAGTAATTGGAGGGGAGAAATCACGTTGCTGAGGTGGGAGTGACAGCAGAGAGTCTGGAGCAGAAGGCTGAGGATAAAAATCTATTGGAGAAGCATAGTTCAGGATGTGAGTGAAGGAGGGAAAGGGCTTCCACATAGGGGAATCTCCTTTCACCCTTTTGAGCACTTGCAGAAGTTAAAAAGGTCACGCAAAATTTGAGGATCTAGAGACCCCTCTGGGGGCCATCCTTTTTCTGTTGTCTACTTGGTAATATGGCCAATGCTGTGTACTGAATTTGATGAAGTATTGGGTTCCATCAGGCAGCCTCTGTATGCTCACATCTCCATGACATACTGAAGAAGTCGGTTTTTCCCCCACACAGCCGTTACTGTTTGTGGCTTTGATAGTTTCCCGGGCAAACAAGTAATCTAGGATAGCCAACCTGCATCTGGCTCGCGTGTCCCTACATCCATAATGTTTGTTTCCATTATCTATGGTACACAAGGGATTTAATGGTATTTTAGTGGGATTTTCTTCATCAGGGATATCCCAATAGAAAAAACCTATGGCCAGCTGACAAATGTCTGGGTGGAGAGATGGCCACCAGGTCCCTAAGGGGGATGTATGTGAGATCGATTATACACTTTTTCAGTAGGATTTGTGATCAGCCATCGCTGCTTAAAAGGCTGATGAGGGTTAGGACTACTTGTGTCCAAGGGGAGAGTATATAACCTTATCCACATGGCGAATACACAATTTGAAACTGTTACCAGTCTTTTCCAGTTTCCAGAAAGATTCTGGACAAGGAGCAGGCTTGAGATGAGAGGCATGGATCCAAGAAGTGATTCTGTATACCTTTACCACTGTAGGTGTTATAAGTAGCACCTGGTATGGTCCTTTACAGCTGGGTTCCAGGGATGACACCTGATGTCATCTTACATACATGAAGTCTCTTATTTGATATGGATGTGGAATCCCCTGGTACACAGTTTGTTACGCAGTGGGCAGCTATTTTCACAGGTATCACTGAGTTCTTTCAAGAGCTTTAAGTCTGTCAAGCAAGAGGGTGTGGAAAGGATCCTTAGGTCTTACAGTTGGGCTTAGGACCCTTACTGGACGAGGGCCACCATAGAGAACTTCTCAGGGGGTAAGGTTACTCAAAGAAACAGAAGGATTTTTTCTTGCATGAAACATTGCATAAGTCAGGAGCACAGTCCAATCTTTTATGCTGGTCTCTAAGCTTAATTTCGTTAAGGTCTCTTCAATGGTTCTATTCATTCTTTCTACTTGTCCTGAACTCTGGGGTCTATAAGCACAATATAACTTCCAATTAATCCCCAGGTTCCTGGCTAACCCTTGACTTACCTGGGCCATGAACATCGGTCCATTATCAGATCCTATTACCAGCTTAGCTTCCTCCAATGGTAGAGAGGCTTAGTCAGCAGCAGGGGAATCACTTAGAGTGTGTTGTGTGTTAGGGGATGAGGGCAGGGGATAAGGAGAGGAGGAAGAGTCCAGTAGAGTCAAATCTTGTGACTCAGGGAAAACAGAGGGTGGAGGAGGAGGAAGAGGTGAGGGTTTGAGAGATCATGTGGGAAGGAGTATGAGCAGAGGCATGGGCAAGGAAAGGCTTCACCCATGGAGGAGGAGATTTGCAGAGGTCCTGAAAAGTTAAGATATATGGCTGTTGATCAGGATGGCTATGTGGCCCTGGCTGAAAGACAATATCTCTGACTTTATAAATTAGTGGGAAGTAGAAAGATCTTTCTTGGGGCCATACGACTCCAAAGATGGGCCATTCTGAGGCACAGAGAGTCTGCCAGGTCCAGCGTTTTACTAAAAGAAGAAAGATTCTGAGCCCTTAAGCGGACTTTGGTTCAGTGATCAAGGGTCAGGGACAGAGGCATTGAAGTGCTCTGTCCCATAATGAAAGGTACACAAACAGTAAAAGCAAAGACACATGACACAGATAAGACAAGACCATAAAGACAGGCAATGGACATCCAACACTGAGACCAGGAATGCGTAGCCGGCAAAACCCGATAGGATGGCAATACCGAATCTAAAAGAAAATATCACTGAGTCGATGAAGCAATTGTTCCTTGATTCTCCGAGTCCTCTTTGGGGTCCCCCAGGGAGGTGCCCTATGTCTCTGTGACACGTCTCTCAGCCACCGTCGGAGAGACCCCAGGCTCTTCATCGCCAGCAATTTTGCCAAGCCCTAACATGACACCTGAAACCAGAAAGAGGCGCCTTACTTGCTCCGAGAGGAGCCCGTTGGGGTCTCTCATCCGCCACTGCCGGAACTCGGTGGAACCTCAATATGTAAAGGTCAGGTGAGTGTTGGAGGAAGAGACTACCAAGAGACTGTCTCATGCAACAGCAAAGGGTTATTTTGCGTCCAGCTTGCTGGGGCTCACAGCTAACTTAAATAGATCAGAGAGCTCTGAGAACAGCTTATGCAGAGCTTACATACATTCCTTGGAGATGGAAGGGAGGGAAGTTTACTGATGTGTAAGGGTGAGTGGGCGGTTCGTGTGACACCGAGTGAGGCAGTACATTCTGCAGTTTGGCAGTTGGGAACAGTACATTCTAGAACAAGATTAGCAAACATTTCTCAAGATTTCAACAGTGTTTTTTTAAGCATACAGAAAAACAGGAAATAGCAAGTACCTATTTTATTAACCTTTCACTACCGACTATCCTTTTTTGACTGGATGTTCCTTCTACATTAATTCATGCAAAGTACAAGGTCCTATGCCATTGTATATCGATTTATCTGAGACATCTCTGCAGAACGTAATTCAATGCTGCGTATCCCAATCAAGGGCCCAATGCCCTTCTGGCCTTCAAATCATACTTAGATTTCTTTTTTCATACATATATTACACCTATATATTCTTATACACATAGCAGGTTCCCAATACCATTATTCATCCAGCACAATGATTTCTAACCCAAATCAAACATGTTTTTAACCATAATCATACACTATTCCCTCAATCTAACTTTATAGAACAGCAGGGAAAGAGTTGATTTTACAATACAGAAATGTAGGGAAACTTCCACCTGCTGATAACCTCAAAGGCCCATGCAGAAATGATCCCTGGAGAAGATGTAGGCAGCTATGAAGGACCTGAGAGACCAAAAGTCATCTTCCATGGCAAACAACCCAGTCAGGATAAAAGGTTGTGTCTGAATCAGATTCTCTTCTTAATGTAGAGAACATGGACCAAAACAGGCCTGTGTGGAGATCTATTCCTGGGTGCCTATGGTTGATATACCATTCTAACTTGTGAAAGTTTCACAGGAAGTAGGGGCAGCCTCAATCTCATGGGACCCTTGGAAGTAACAGTTAAGACAAAGTGGTTGCCAAGACAGGGACCTCATTCAGTTCAGGAAGGAAGTGACCTCACCTCACTTCCATGGTGATGGAACTCTCTGAACTTTGGATCCAGGAAGCCAGGCACCCATATCCAGTCCAAGTCCCAGTCCCTATGGTCTCACTTGTTTGGATTTACTAAATGCAGTCAGTCTTTCTTGGTACCTTCAGACGTGAGAAGGCCAAATGCCAGGAAAGCTCGGAAGCGGGGCTTTTCTTGAGAAAGTCGTTAGTGGCTCACCGTTGGCTCCTGAGAAGTTCACAGAGTTTGCCAAGGAGACCAGATCTGAGACAGGACAGGCCATTTCGGGGGAACGTATTATGGCCTACAAGTCAGAGGACACTCCGGATAGTTAAAGACCTACTTAGGGGAAGGAGGTGCCTTTGTGGGTGTGGTTGTGGGTTTGTGGTTTTGTCTCATTTTCTGAGAATAGGTAGGACAGTCGGTTTGTTTCATTTGAAGTGGACTGTTTCTAGTAAGTCTTTTCACAGGGCGAGTGTTTCTATGTCTGTGTATTCCACTGTTTCCGTGGTTGTAGACATTAGAAAAGAGAATTCATCAATGGATGTGTCGTGTCTAGTAGAAAGCTTCTCAGCATTCATATTGCCCCGTTTATGAATGGACTGTAGCTTGCCTTATCGATGAGCAACACCTGCTACCTTCCTAAGTTTCTATTTTTGTCCTGAATTCCGGCCAATTTCAAGAATAGGCCCATGGTTTTGTGTCCAAGATATGTACCACCTCCAAGCTCTGTGACATAGCCATGTACTGGATAGCTGTAGGTGATGGCGAGCATCTCAGAAAACTCAGATATCAGTGTGACGAGGACAGTCTCAGAGGAGAAACCCTGCTTTGGGCCTTTTGCTTACCTATTGTTCTGTTGCCCTGAATGTCAGGAAGTTCTTTGCATCTGGCCACCCCTTTGTGAAGCCTGAAGAAAACAGTTTTCAAATGGAAATGATTGGGCATACCTGTGGCTCTTTTCTTAAGTGCTTTGAAAAGGGATGTGACTGAATCAGCCCCCTGGCCCTGTGTGTGGCTGAGGCTTAGATTCTCAGCACCTGTGGATCTAAAGAAAGTTCCCATGTTTGC
This sequence comes from Callospermophilus lateralis, assembly GCF_048772815.1. Taxonomy (NCBI): domain Eukaryota; kingdom Metazoa; phylum Chordata; class Mammalia; order Rodentia; family Sciuridae; genus Callospermophilus; species Callospermophilus lateralis. The sequence goes on along the minus strand of NW_027511980.1, from coordinate 340,286 downwards.
ATCCAAAGGAAAAATTGCAGAAAGAGCAGCCATTGGGATGAAGTCTCTCGACTTCCTCTGTAAGGTTCCTGAACTCCATCAAGTGAAAATAGGGATCCTTTGGGTCAAATGAGTTCTTCAAAACCTGCAGAGGCTAGCCCATAGGTGCTTGGTTATTTCATGACTAAAATTCACATAAAGAATCTAAACCAAACAGTCAGTAGGCCTCAAATTGGAGAATTGGAGCGGTATTAATGGCAGGCCTATTTGATCACTCCTGGTTCACAGGATGGGTGTCCAGGCCACCTTTACTATAGGCAAATGAGAGTCAAAGGAGCTTATTTTGAACACTGTCTTGGTCTGCTCCCCTCATGGAAACCTCCAGCAAAATTATGATGAGTGTCAATATGAAAGAAGATGAGGGCCATATGGGAGTGTTCTTGTTTTAATTGTGGTAATTTGTGTGGTAGTTGGAAAAGATGACTCGGATCACCTGGGCTTGAACTCTGGTGTGATACCCCTTAAAGAATGAGTTCTGGATCTGACCTCAGAGAAGTATTGTCGTGAGTTCTCTTGGGATTTTACTAGGCCACACGTGAGAATCGCCTTTGGAAATTGAGATCTAGGCCCAGGATGGCTTTTCACAGAGCTCGGGGATTCTGAGCCAGGATATCACATGATTTAATTCTTAAAGACTTGGCAGCCCTAGTTGAGAGTCCAAACACATATGGACCTCACATTGTACACCTCAATGTGTCTGGATTCATGTGACCTTTTGGCCAGTCTTTTGGAAGGCTTTTCTGTGAGTGTTCTCCAGAGCTTTCATTGAAATGAGCTTCCTCACCATTTAATGGTTCCTGAATTAATTGAAACCCACAGTGCCTCTAACTTCATTTTTGAAAAATGACTAGATTCATACCATAAAATTTTTGAAATTCCCATGACCAGGTGGCACTGGATAAACTTTGGATTTCCTGTTGCTGATCATGAGTGTACCAAAGAGTGCCTTGATTGACTGGTTTTCGTGAAAATGGTGTAGAACAGAGATGCCAGTAATTTGGAGCCTAATGAGTAGTGGGCCTAGAGAAGTGGACTGTAGGTGTGTAAATAAATATTTTTGGTAGGACCACCTGGATCTTCCATTGGCTTCGAAAGACTTGCGACTGACATGGTGCAGGCAGGAGACCTTTATATGTAAAGGCATCTTGTCATATGGAGAGGTTTCAGGGCAATGTTCAGAATCAGGTTGCTATAGTCAAGGTGAAAGCTATGTAGGATAGAAGCCTGGTTCGTACATTCTCTTTGCGTCCCTGACCAACCACACATGACAGAACTCCCTCCAGCATTTTGTCCCAGTTGAACTCCTTTTATTTCGTGAAGCAAATACCAAACTCCCAGTGCAGCAGTAAGAAACACCCTGGAAAGTGGAGGATCACCAAATGGCTTCACAGTCCACACGGAAAGACACTTAGCTCCCAGTGGCCACAGTTTACCTACAAAGAGAGAATTCAGAACTGCTCCCTCATGTTCATTAGAAAATAAGGACCATGTGCTCCAGGTCATAGAGATGCAGACCCAGATTTCATGGTGTCACTACAAACGAAGCTAAATCTCCTAACAATTACATATATTTCTTGTTCCCAACCTCAGAGGAAGTTTCTCAAGAAGTCTCAAGGCCAGCACAGCTCCATGTTTCTGGATAGTTTACCCTTTCCCTTACTTTTGGAAACTGTTCTACCACCTCCAGTGTTGTGAACTCCTGAGCATTTTCCATTCCACATATATATTCAGATTTTCTAACTCCTCTCCTCTAATTGTGTCTTACTTTTAGCGATGGTTATGTCAAGGCATTGTTCTGGATGAGAGAGGGAAGATTTTTGTGTATCACATTTTTGCATACACATTAGATTCATTTTCCTTTTTTCCATTTGAAATACTGAATCCCTGACACTAACCCATACCTTACTAGACTCTGACTACTAATCCTAATATCATGGAGAGAAAGAAACCTAACCGAATAGAAATACAGGCCTTTCATAGGAAGCATGGTGTATACTTCTATTTGCCTTCTGCATTATCAAGAGTATGTTTTTTAAATCTAGTCAACTTTTCATTGTAATATTTCTCCATGATTTTTTAAAATTATCACATATATAAATTCCTGTCTCCCTTTCTCTGTATCCTATTCAGCACATGTATTTTTGTATACATATATATATAATATCCTACCTGGTATCACACGGACAATCTTGTGAGCTCCCTGATTTTGGAATATAAAATTGTGAGAACAGATGACTCTCCCTAAATAATGATGGGACTGAAAATTCAACTTATGGGTGAGCTTCCAAGTGAAAAACACTATACATAAATCCATGTTCAGTAAAATGAATATTTTTGGATATGTGGATGAATTATATTTCATGATGAATTTCGATTGGCATATATATTGCTAAATATTAATGTGTGTGTGTGTGTGTGTGTATGTATTTTTTTTAAATCTGGAAAAAAATATATATGTGTATATATATACATATATATATTATATATGTATATATATGTATATATATTATATATATATATTATATATATATATATGTATATATATTCTCCAGATTTTAAAAAAATATGAAAAATATGTGTCTTATTATACACTCCCTAAATTCATTTATATTCATGTATGTGGGTTCAAAATCCACTTTTTACAAGATTATTTTCAGCAAAATTTATACACCTGTAATACATATTGGTTTCCTACTACTGAATACTAAATTCAGTAGGTGGTGCATACAAATCCTAATATTTCTACAGTACCTGACCCAGTTTAACATCAATGCAAGTAGATTGCTATGGGACATGATGTGTATTTTGAAGTTCATTTTTACTCAACACTGGTACATTACTATTTTTTCAGTATATGGACATCATAGGATATATTTTTTCACCCACAACTTCACAAAATTATAGGCATTTGGTTCACTCTCATTTACTTACTACTTCAGAACACATGTATTCCTCCATGTTTCTTTACTGGTCTTTTCACTAGACTTCTTTCTAAACACATTATTTTTGATTCCATAATCATTTTGAAGCAATACTCACTCTTCACGATAAACCGTAACCCTAATATTACCATTACATATATAACTGGTTGGAATGATTGTATATATATCAATATAAGATTTCCAATACATTTTCAGATGCAAACTCAATCCATTATTTAAAGTTGGAACCAGTTATATACTTTATTCACAATCTGGTCTATTCATGCAACATCTCAATAATGATCAACACAAGGTACACCTATTTGTATCACCAGTACTAATTTATAAGTTTCCAGAATATTACTCCACATAATGGTGGAAGAAATACTCATGTCACCTTATCAACATATAAATTTTATCACGGTAGTATTCTGGACACAAAATGCAAAGGTCACACATATGATTGTACCAAAGCCTAAATGGAAAGTGACCATGGATTACTAAAAACATCCATGTCCAGGGTGCCTAATGCTCTCAAATGTCAATCCTATTGATTACTACATATTTGTTTTTTCCTAAGATTATATATTCAACCTCAAGCCTGTTGAAAATGTCTAATCCTATCACGCACTTTATACTTTGCCTGATTTCCTAATCTTTCTATTGATATCTGCTTTCCTACATATTTTTCCCTGTTCATCATTGTGACTTTCTCTTCAGATGTGCTGACATTTACATTCACTCTCTAACTGAAACCCTATTGCTAAAGAACTTTTGGTCCAACTCCTAGTCTCACTCTTCTTCCTAAACATACTGACTATCTTCCTAATCCTACAGACTATCCCTTTTTGACTGGATGTTCTCTTCTACACTCAATCTTCCGAGGTACACGGTCCTATGCCATTGTATATCGATTTATCTGAGACCTCGGTGCAGAACATAATTCAAGCTCAGTATACCAATCAAGGTTCTGTTGCCCTGAATGTCAGGAAGGTCTTTGCCTCAGGCCACCCCTTTGTGAAGCCTGAAGAAAAAAAATTTGAAATGGAAATAAATGGGCATCACCTGTGGCTCTTTGCTTAATTGCTTTGGAAAGGGATTTGTCTGAATCTGCCTCTTGGCCCTGTGTGAGGCTGTGGCTTCGATTCTCTGCACCTGATGGATCTAAAGAAAGATCCCATGTGTGCATTCAAAACCAAAATGGCAAAAAGAGCAGTCATTGTGGATGAGGATTCTTGCCTTTCTCTGTTAGGTTCCTGACCCCCTTCAAGTGAGATTAGGGATCCTCTTTGTCAAATGAATTCTTGAATGCTCTCCAGATGTGCTTGGATTTTCTCATGACTCCAAATCACATAAAAAATCTATACCTGACATTCAGTAAGCCTCAAATTATAGAAACAAAGCGGAATTAATGGCAGGCCTTTTTGATCACTCCTGGTTCACAGGAAGGGTGTCCAGGCCACCCTGACTTTAGGGAAATTAGAGGCAAGGGAGCTTATTCTGAAAACTGTCTTTAGTTGCAACCCTCATGGAAACTTCCATCCAGAACTTTTGATGAGGGTCTTTATGGACGAAGATGAGGGCCATGTGGTAGTTTTTGTGTTTTAATTGTGGTCATTTGTGTGGGGGTTGGAAGACATGACTTGGTCCACCTGGGCTTGAACTCTGGTGTGATTCCCCTTAGAGCCTGAGTTCTGGAACGTACCTCATAGAAGTATTGATATGAATTGTGTTGGTTTTTAGGAGGCCACGCATGATTGTCACCCTTTCAAACTGAGATCTAGGCCCAAGGTGGCTTTCCACAGAGCAATGGGAATCTCAGCCAGGAAATCACATGATTTTATTCTGAAAGACTTCGCAGCCATTGTTGGCCCTCGGAAGCAAGAAGGAGTGGCCATACTCATATCGAATAAAATCAACTTAAAACCTAAGTTAATCAAAAGTGATAAAGAAGGACACTATATACTGTTAAGAGGCAACATTCACCAACAAGACATAACAATTATCAATTTGTATGCACCAAACAATGGTGGTGCCAAGTCATAAAACAAACTCTCCTCAAGTTCAAGAGTCATATAGGCTATAGCACAATAATTACGGGTGACTTCAGCACACAACCCTCGCCATTGGACAGATCCTCTAGAGAAAATCTGAATTAAGAAACTATAGAACTCAATAGCACAATCAATAACCTAGACTTAACCAACATATATAGAATATATCAAACATCATAAAGTGGATACATGTTCTTCTCAGCAGCACATTGGTCCTACTCAAATATAGACCATATATTATGCCATATGGAAACTCTTAGTAAATATAAAAGTATGGAGATAATACCATGCACCATATCTGATCATAATGGAATGAAACTTGAAATTAATGATTGAAGAAGGAAGGAAAAATTCTACATCACATGGAAAATGAACAATATGTTACTGAATAATCAATGGGTTACAGAAGACATAAAGGAGGAGATAACAAAATCTCTTAGATACAAATGAAAATACAGACACAACATACCGGATTCTGTGGGAAACAATGAAAGCAGTTTTAAGAGGGAAATTCATTTCTTGGAATTCTTTCCTCAAAAAAAGAAAAAAACAACAAATAAATGATCTCACACTACATCTCAAAAACCTAGAAAAAAAAGAGCAAAACAACAAATGTATTAGAAGACAAGAAATAATTAAAATTAGAGGAGAAATCAACAAAATTGAAACAAAAAAATTGAACAAATAAAAGTTGGTTCTTTGAAAATAAATTAAATCGACAGGCCCTTAGCCATGCTAATGAAGAGAAGCAGAGAGAGAACTCAAATTACTAACATATGGGATAAAAAAGGCAATATCACAACAGACACTACAGAAATACAGAAGATAATTCGAAAGTATTTTGAAACCCTATTTTCCAATAAAACAGAAGATAATGAAGATATCGATAAATTTCTTATGTCATATGATCTGCCCAGATTGAGTCCGGAAGACACACAAAATTTAAATAGACCAATAACAAAGGAAGAAATAGAAGAAACCTTCAAAAGACTACCTACCAAAAAAAACCCTGGACCAGATGGTTATACAGCAGAGTTCTACAAAACGTTCAAAGATGAATTAATACCAATACTTTTGAAGCTATTTCAAAAAATAGAAAAAGAAGGAGTTCTTCCAAATTCATTCTATGAGGCCAACATCACCCTGATCCCAAAACCAGACAAAGACACTTCAAAGAAAGAAAACTACAGACCAATTTCTCTAATAAACTTGGATGCAAAAATTCTCAATAAAATCCTGGCAAATCAAATACAAAAGCACATAAAAAAATTGTGCATCATGATCAAGAGGGATTCATCCCAGGGATGCAAGGCTGGTTCAATATACGGAAATCAATAAATACTATTCACCACATCAATAGACTTAAAGAGAAGAACCATATGATCATCTCGATAGATGCAGAAAAAGCATTCTACAAAGTACAGCATCCCTTTATGTTTAAAACTCTATAAAAACTAGGAATAACAGGAACTTACCTCAACATTGTAAAAGCTATATATGCTAAACCTCAGGCTAGCATCATTGTAAATGGAGAAAAACTGAAGGCATTCCCTTTAAAATCTGGAACAAGACAGGGATGCCATCTATCACCACTTCTATTCGATTTAGTTCTTGAAATACTAGCCAGAGCGATTAGACAGACAAAAGAAATTAAAGACTTAAAAATAGGAAAAGAAGAACTTAAATTATCGCTATTTTTGGATGACATGATAATATATTTAACAGACCCAAAAGGGTCTGCTAGAGTTAGTAAATGAATTCAGCAAAGTGGCAGGATATAAAATCAACACGCATAAATCTAAGGCATTCCTGTATATCAGCAACAAAACTTCTGAAATTTAAATGAGGAAAACCACTCCTTTTACAGTATACTCAAAGAAAATAAAAAACTTGGGAATCAACCTAACCAAAGAGGTGAAAGATTTATGCAATGAAATCTACAGAACCCTAAAGAGAGAGATAGAAGAAGATGTTACAGGATGGAAAAGTATGCCCTGTACATGGATAGGCAGAAATAACATCATCAAAATGGCGATATTACCCAAAGTTCTCTACAGGTTTAATGCGATGCCAATCAAAAACCCAATGGCATTTCTTGTAGAAATAAATAAAGTAATCATGAATTTCATATGGAAAAACAAAAGACCCAGAATAGCGAAAGCAATTCTAAGCAGGAAGTGTGAATCCAGAGTTCAAACTGTACTACAAAGCAATAGTAACAAAAACAGTGTGGTACTGGTATCAAAACAGGCAGATGGACCAATGGTACAGAATAGAGGACACAGAGACAAATCCACAAAATTACAACTTTCTTATATTTGAAAAAGGGCCTAAAAGCATGCAATGGAAGAAGGATAGCATATTCAACAAATGGTGCAGGGACAACTGGAAATTCATATGCAACAAAATGAAACTGAATCCCTTTCTCTCACAATGCACAAAAGTTAACTCAAAATGGATCAAGGAGCCAGATATAAAATCAGAGACACTGCATCTGATAGAAGAAAAAGTTGGCTACAATGTACATACTGTGGGGTTGGGCTCCAAATTCCTTAATAGGAAACCCATAGCCCAAGAGTTAATAAAAAGAATAAACAAATGGGACTTACTTAATCTAAAGAGATCTTTCTCAGCAAGAGAAAAAATAAGAGAGGTAAATAGAGAGCCTACATCCTGGGAACAAATTTTTACCCCTTACACTTCAGATAGAGCCCTAATATCTAGAATATACAAAGAACTCAAAAAAATTAAACAATGAGATAACAAATAACCCAATAAACAAATGGGCCAAGGATCTTAACAGACACTTCACAGAGGAGGACATACAATCAATCAACAAGTACATGAAAAAATGCTCACCATCTCTAGCAGTCAGAGAAATGCAATCAAAACCACCCTAAGATACCATCTCACTCCAGTAAGATTGGCAGCCATTATGACGTCGAACAACAATAAGTGTTGGTGAGGATGTGGGGTAAAGGGTACACTTGTACACTGCTTGTGGGACTGCAAATTGGTGAGTACAATATGGAAAGCAGTATGGAGATTCATGGGAAAGCTGGGAATGGAACCACCATTTGACCGAGATATCGCCCTTCTCAGACTCTTCCCTGAGGATGTTAATAGAGAGCAGTATAAGGATACTTCCACATCGATGATCATAGCGGCACAATTCACAATAGCTAGACTTTGGAACCAACCTAGATGCCCTTCAATAGACGAATGGATAATAAAAATGTGGCATCTATACACAATTGAGTATTACACAGCACTGAAAAATGACAAAATCATAGAATTTGCAGGGAAATGAATGGCATTAGAATAGATTATGCTAAGCGAATCTATCCAATCCTTAAAAAACAAATGCCAAATGTTTCCTTTTATATAGAGAGAGCAAATAAGAAGAGAACAGGGAGGAAGAACATGAGAAAAATATTAAAACTAAACAGAGATGAGTGGGGGGAGAGAAAGGGAGAGAGAAGGAAAAGCATATGGAAATGGTAGGAGACTACTCAATGTTACACAAAATTACATATAAGAGGTTGTGAGGCTAAAGAGGGGAAAACAAGGGAGAGAATTAAACAACAGCAGATGAGGTAGAGAGGGAAGATGGGAGGGGAGGGGGAATAGTAGGGGATAGGAAAGGTAGCAGAATACAACAATAACTAGTATGCTATTATGTAAAAACGTGAGTGTGTAACTGATGTGATTCTGCGATTTGTATTTGGGGTAAAAATGGGAGTTCATAACCCAATTGAGTCAAATGTATGAAAGATGATATATCATGAGTTTTATAATGTTTTGAACAACCAAAAATAAAAAGAATTGAATTTCCAATATTTGAGTCATTTAACAACTTTATTTTTTAATAAAATTGTCTTTTATTTGTTATCTTACTTGCTGGTATCTGCCTTTCAGTTTTAAAAAACTATGAGCTGTAGCCATTCATCCATGTAGTATGTAAAAGAAAATTTTGAGTGTCTCCATGTTACCAGATTGGCAAGGCATCAAGGTTTCCTTCACAAACAAGGTGAAGGCTTTGCCATTAGAAATTTAACATTCTACAAAACAATTTTTTTTAACTTTCCAATTAAATTTCCAAAAAAATTTAGAAAAAGAAGAATATAATCCCCACAGTAAGAAGGCCTCAAAGTGGAGAAGTGGAGCATTTACGGCAGGCCTATTTGATCACTCCTGGTTCACAGGAAGCATGTCCAATCCACCCTGACATTAGGCAAATGAGGGGCAAGGGAGCTTATTTTGGGCACTGGTTTGGCTGTGCCCCTCATGGAAAACTCCATCCACAGGTTATGATGTGTGTCTATATGGAAGAAGATGAGAACCATGTGGGAGTGTTTTGGTTTTAATTGTGGTCATTTGTGTGGTAGTTGGAAGAGATGACTGGGTCCACCTGGGCTTGAACTCTGATGTGATTCCCCTTAGAGAATGAGATTTGGAACTAACTTCAGAGAAGTATTGCCATGAATGTTGTTGGGATTTCAGGATGCCACACATGAGAGTCGCCCTTGGAAACTGAGGTCTAGGCCCAGGGAGGCTTTCCAGAGAGCACTGGGAATCTCAGCTAGGATATCACAGGTTTTATTCTGAAAGACTTGGCAGCCATCGTTGAGAGTCAAAACACACATGACCTCACATTGTAGACCTCAATGGGCCTGGCTTCATGTGACAATTTGGCCACTCTTTGGGAAGCCTTGCCTGTGAGAGATCTCCAGATCCTTCATTAAAATGAGCTTCCTCAACATTTAATGGATCCTGAATGAATTGAAACCCACAGTACCAACAATTTCATCTGTGAAAAATAGTTAGATAAATACCATAAAATTTTAGAAATTCTCATGTCCAGGTGGCACTGGAGAACCATTGGATGTCCTGTTGCTGATCATGAGTATACCAGACAGTGCCTTGATTGACTAGGTATCATGAAAATCGTGTAGAACAGAGATGCCAGTAAGTTGGAGCCTGCTGAGTAGTGGGCCTAGAGCAGTGGTGTGCAGGTGTGTGATAAAACATCTCTGGTGGGGCCATGTGTATCTGCCATTGACTTTCAAATGCCTTGAGACAGACACGGTGCAGCCAGCAGACCCTTCTATATAAAGGCATCTTGTTATATGGAGATTTTTCACGGCAATGTTTAGAATCAGGTTGCTATGGTCAAGGGGCAAGCTATGTGGGATAGAAGCCTAGTTGGTGCATTCTCATGCAGACACTGACCCACCACACGTGACAGAACTCCCTCCAGCACTGTGTCCCACTTGAACTCCTTGTATTTCGTGAAGCAAATACCAAACCCCCAGTGCAGCAGCAAGAAACAAAACGAAAAGTCGAGGATGACCAAATGGCTTCACAGTCCACATGGGGAGACACTTAGCCCCACTGGCCACAATTTAGCTACAAAGAGAGAATTTAGCACTGCTGCCTCATGGTCATTGGAAAATAAGAAACCATGTCCTCCTGGTCACATAGATGCAGACCTAGCTTTGATGGTCTCACTACATCGGAAGTTAAAACTCCTGAAAACAACATATATTTCAAGTGACCAAGCTCAGAGGCAATTTCTCAAGAAGTGATTAGGCCAGCAGATCTCCATGTTTGTGGAGTGTTTACCATGTCACTTACTTTTGGAAACTGCTCTATCAACTCCAAGGTTGTGAATTCCTGAGCATTTTCCATTCTAAATATATATTCACAGATTTTCTAACTCTTCTCCTCTAATTCTGACTTACTTGTGGCGAAGGGAATGTCAAGTCATTGTTCTGGATGAGAGAGAGAAGATTTTGTTTAGCACATATTTGCATAAACATTGGATTCATTTTACAATTTTCTGTTTGAAATACTGAATCCCTGACACTAACCCATACCCTACTAAACTCTGACTACTAATCCTAATATAATGGAGAAAAATAACCCAAACAGAATAGAAATACAAGCATTTCAGAGGAAGCATGGTGTATAGTTGGACTTACCTTTTGCATGATATAAGGTAGGAGTTATAAATCTAGTCAATTATTTGTTGAAATAATTCTCCATGTGTTTTTAAAGTTAAGAAATATGTGAATTCCTGTCTCCCTTTCTCTGTAGCCTATTAAGCAAATGTATTTTTATATGCACAAATAGAATCCTACCTGGTTTCACATGTACATTCTTGTGAGGTGGCTGAATTGGCAGATACAAATTGTGAGAAGAGATCACTCCTCCTAAACGCTGTTTTAACAGAAAATTCAACCCATGAGTGAGCTTCCTAGATGAACAACACTATACATATATTACTGTTCAGTAAAATGAATATTTTGGGATATGCGGATGAGTTATTTTTCATGATGAATTTCAGTTGGCATATATATTGCTACATTATAATGTGTGTGTGTTTGTGTGTCTATATATATATATATATATATATATATATATATTCTCCAGATTTACCAAAATATGAAATATATGTGTCTTCTTATACACCGTCTGAATTCATTCATATTCATATATGTGGATTTATAATCAACTTTTAACAAGTTTATTCTCAGAAATATACATCCACTGAAATACATATTTGTTTCCTAGTACTGAAAACTAACTTCAGGGAAGGGTGCTTACAAATCGTAATATTTCTACAGTAACTGACCAAGTTTAACATCAATGCAAGTAGATTCCTATTGGATGTGATGTGTTTATTAAAGTTCATTTTTATTCAAACCTTGTACGTTATTATTTCTTCAGTTTATAGACATCATAAAATATATCCTTTCATTCACAAATTCACAAATTTATAAACATTTGGTTCACTTTCAATCACTTCCTCCTTCAGAACACTTATATTTCTCCATGTTTCTTGACTCGTCTTTTCACTAGACTTCTTTCTAAACACATTATTTTCGATTCCATAATCATTTTTGAAGCAAACTCATTCACTATTCATGATAAACGGTAACCCTAAGATAACCATTAGATATGTAAGTGGTTGGAATGAATGTATGTATATCAATAAATGATTTCTTCTATTTTTTCAGATATCAATACAATCCATTATTTAAATTTGGAACCAGTCATATAATTTATTCACATTATGGTCTATTAATGCATCATCTCTATATTCATGAACACAGGGTAAGCCTATTAGTATCCCCAGTACTAATTTATATCTTTTCAAAATATTTCCCCCAGAAATGGTGGAAGAAATACTCATGTCACCTGATCTTCATATACATATTATCACAGTAATATTTTGGACACAAAATGCGAAGGTCACCCTTATGATTGTACCAAAGCCTCAATGGAATGTGAACATGGATTACTAAATATATCCATGTCCAGGTTGCCTAATGCTCTCAAATGTCAATCTTATTGGTGACTACAAATTTGTTTCTTCTTAAGATTATGTATTCAAACTCAACCCTGTTGAAAATCTCTAATCCTATCATGTTATACTTTGCCAGATTTCCTAATGTCTCTATTGATGTCTGCTTTCCTACATATTTTCCCCAGTTCATCATTGTGCCTGACTCTTCACATATGGTGTCATTTATATTCACTCTCTAACCAAAACCGTATTGCTAAAGAACATTTGGTGCAAATCCTAGACTCACTCTTCCTCCTAAACCTACTGACTATCTTCCTAATCCTACACACAATCCCTTTTTGACTGGATGTTCTCTTCTACATTTAATCATCTGAGGTACAGGGTCTTATGCCATTGTATATCAATTTAATTGAGACCTCGGTGCAAAACATAACTCAAGCTAAGGATCCCAATCAAGGGTCCAAATCCTTCTGGGCTTCAAATATTACCTAGATTTCTGTTTTCATACTTATGTTTTCCCTCTATATTCTTATAAATATCGCTGGTTCTCAATACAATTATTCATCCAGCAGAATGATTTCCAACCCAAATCGAACATGCTATTAACCCTGACCATACAATATTCCCTCAATCTCACTTTACAGAAGAGCAGGGACAAAGTTGGTATTACAATACAGGAAGTTAGGAGATCTTCCACCTGCTGAGTACCTCAAAATCCATGCAGAAATTATCCCTGGAGAAGATGCAGGCAGCTATGAAGGACCTGAGAGAACAAAAGTAATATTCCATGGCAAACAACATGGTCAGGATGAAAGGATGTGTCTGAGTCAGCCTCTCTATTCTTAATGTAGGGAAGATGGACCAAACTAGGCCTGTGTGGAGAGCTGTTCCCAGGTGACTATGGTTTCTATACCATTCTAACATGTGAAAGTATCACAGGAAGTAGGGCAGCCTCCATGTCAGGAGACAATAGGAAGAAACTGTTAGGACAAAGTGGTGGCCAAGACAGTGACCTCATTCATTTTCTGAAGGTAGTGACCTCACCTCACTTCCTTGGTGATGGAGGTCTCTGAATTTTGTGATCCAGGAAGCCAGGCACCCTGAGCCAGTCCCAGTCGCAGTCACAGTGGGCTCATTTCTTTGGATTTACCAAGGACAGAGTCAGTCTTTCTTGGTACCTACTGATGTAAGGGTTGCCAAATACCAAGAAAGCTCTGAAGAGGGGTCTTTCCTGAGAGCATAGGAATTGGCTCACCACTGCCTCCTTACAAATTCACAGATTTGACGAAGGAGACCAGATCTGAGACAGAAAGGCCATTTCTGGGTTACATCGTATGTCCTACCAGTCAGAGGACACTCCAGATAGTCACAGACCTACTTGGAAGAAGGAGGTGCATTTGTGGGTGTTTTTTTGTGTTTGTGGTTTTTTCTCATGATCTGAGAATAGGTAAAAAAGGAGGTTTGTTTGGTATGGAGTGGACTGTTTCTAGTAAGTCATTTGACAAGGAGACTGTTTCTGTGTCTGTGTATCCCACTGTGTTTTTCTTTGTAGATATTAGAAAAGAAAATAGCTCATTGGGTGTGTCCTGTCTAGTAGAAAACTTCCCAGTATGCATCCTTCCCAATTAATGAATGGACTGAGGCTTGCCTTATCCATGGGCAACACCTGCTATCTACCTATGTTCTCATTTTTTTCCTGAATTCTGGCCACTCTAAAGATTAGTATCATGTATTTTTGTACAAGATACGTACCACCTCCAAGCTCTGTGACATAGCCATGTACTGGATAGCTGAAGGGAATGGCGAGCATCTCAGAAAACTCACATATCAGAGTAACCAGGAAAGTCTCCTAGGAGAAACCCTGCTTGGGGGCTTTTGATTACCTATTGTTCTGTTGCTCTGAATGTCAGAAAGGTCTTTGCCTCAGGCCAAACCTTAGTGAAGCCTGAAGAAAAGAGTTTTCAAATGGAAATGAATGGGAATCACCTGTGGCTTTTTATTTCATTGCTTTGGAAAGGGATTTGTCTGAATCAGCCTCTTGGCCCTGTGTGAGCCTGTGGTTTAGATTTTCAGCACCTGATGTATCTAGAGAAAGATCCCATGTGGGCATCCAAAACCAAAATGGAAAAATAGATCAGTCATTGTACATGAAGCCTCTCGCCTTCCTCTGTAATATTAATGACCTCCATCAAGTGAGAATAGGGATCATTTGTGTCAAATGAGTTCTTCAAAGCCCTGCAGAGGCTGGACAATAGGTGCTTGCGTTTTCTCATGACTCCAATTCACACAAAGAATCTATACCCCACAGTCAGTAGGCCTCAAATTTGAGAAGTGGAGCAGTATTAACAGCAGTCCTATATGATCACTTCTGTTTCACAGGAATGTTGTCCAGGCCACCCTGACTTTAGGCAAATGAGGGGCAAGTGAGATTATTTTTGACACTGTCTTGGGCTGTGCCCCTCATGGAAACCTCCAGCTAGAGGTTATGATTAGTGTCTATATAAAAGAAGAAGAGGGCCCTGTGGGAGTGTTTTGGTTTTAATTGTCGTCATTTGTGTGGCAATTGGAAGAGATGCCTGGATCCACCTGGGCTTGAACTCTGTTGTGATTCCCCTTAGAGACTGAGTTGTGGAACTGAGCTCAGAGAAGTATTGCCATGAATTGTGTTGAGATTTTTGGAGGCCAAGCATGAGATTCGCCATTGGAAACTGAGATCTAGGCCCAGGGTGACTTTCCACAGAGCACTGGGAATCTCAGCCAGGATATCACAAGATTTTATTTTGAAAGATTGTCAGCCATAGTTGAGAGTCAAAACACACATGGAATTCACATTGTAGACCTCAATGGGCCTGGCTTCATGTGACCTTTTGCCCACTCTTTGGGAAGCCTTGCCTGTGAGAGTTCTCCAGACCTTTCATTGAAATGAGATTCCTCACCTTTTAATGGTTCCTGTATAAATTGAATCCCACAGTGCCTCCAACTTCATTATTGAAAAATATCTAGATAAATACCATGAATTTTTTGAAATTACCATGACCAGGTTGCACTGGAGAACCTCTGGATGTCCTGTTGCTGATCATGACTTTACCAGACAGTGCCTTGATTGACTGGGTTTCATGGAAAAAGTGTAGAACATAGATGCCAGAAAGTTGGAGCCTGCAGACTAGTGGGCCTAGAGCAGTGGAGTGTAGGTGTGTGAAAAAAACATTTCTGGTGGGGCCACGTGGATCTGCCATTGGCTTAGAAATCACTTGTGACTGACATGGTACAGCCAGCAGACTGTATGTAAAGGCATCTTATTATATGGAGAGGATTCCTGCCAATGTCCAGAATCAGGTTGCTATTGTCAAGTTGAAAAGCTATGTGGGATTGAAGCCCCACTGGTGCATTTTAGTAACCCACCACACGTGAGAGTACATCCTCCAGCACTGTGTCCCAGTAGAACTCTTTGTATATCGTGAAGCCAATACCAAACTCACAGTGCAGCAGTAAAAAACACCACGAAAGTGGATAATGACCAAATGGCTTTTCAGACAACACAGTTAGATACTTAGACCCCAGTGGCCAAAGTTTACCTACAAAGAGAGAATTCAGCACTGCTGCCTCATGTTCACTAGAAAATAAAAAACCATGTCATCCAGGTCACATAGATCGAGACCCAGAATTGATGGTCTCACTACAAAGGAAGCTAAAGCTCCTGACAACAACATATATTTTAACTGCCCAAGCTCAGAGGCAGTTTCTCAAAAAGGCTAGCAGAGCTCCATGTTTGTGGAGTGTTTACCCTCTCTCTTTTTGTAACCCGTTCTACCTCCTACAAGTTTGTGAACTCCTGAGCATTTTCCTTTCCACATATGTATTCACAGATTTTCTAACTTTTCTCCACTAATTGTTTCTTATTTGGGGCGAAGGTAATGTCAAAGCATTGTTCTGGATGAGAGTGGGAAGATTTTTGTGTAGCACATATTTGCATACACATTAGATTCATTTTCCTATTTTCCATTTGAAATACTGAATCCCTGACCCTACCCCATACCCTACTAGACTCTGACTACTAATAAAAATATGATGGAGAAAAGGAAACTTAACAGAATAGAAATACAGGCCTTTCATAGGAGTCATGGTGTATACTTGGACTTGCCTTCGGCTTTATCAATGGTATGTATTATAAATCTAGTCAACTTTTCATTGTAATACTTCTCCATGAGTTTTTAAAATTAACACATATGTAAATTTCTGTCTCACTTTCTCTGTAGCCTATTCATCACATGTATTTTTTAATGCATCTTTAGAATTCTACCTGGTATCACATGTACATTCTTGTGAGCTTGCTTATTTTGGAAGATACAAATTGTGAGAAGAGATCGCTGCCTCTAAATACTGATGGAACTGGAAATTCTACCTATGGGTGAATTTCCTAGATGAACAGTATTATGCATAAATAAATGTTCAGTAAAATGAATATTTTTGGATACGTGGATGATATCTATTTTATTATGATTTTCGAATGGCATATATATTGCTACATTTTAATGTCTGTGTATGTGAGTATCTAATTATCTATCTATCTATCTATCTATCTATCTATCTATCTATCTATCTATATAGATATAGATATCTACTCTTTAGATTTTCCAAAATATGAAATATATGTGTCTTATTATACACTTTCTAAAATTCACTCATGTGTGTGTATGTGGATTTATAATCAAATTTTTACAAAATAATTCTTAGAAATATTCATCCACCTTAAATACATATTTATTTCCTAGTACTGAAAACTAAATTCAGTGAATGGTGCATACAAATCGTAATATTTCCACAGTGACTGACCCAGTTTCACATCAATGCAAGTAGACACCTATGGGACCATGATGTGTATTTTGAAGTTCATTTTTATTCCACACTGATACATTACTATTTCTGCAGTTTATGGACATTATAGGATATATCCTTTCATCCACAATTTCACAAATTTATAGGCATTTGGTTCACTTTCAATCACTTCCTACTTCAGAACACATGTATTCCTCCATGTTTCTTGACTGTTCTTTTCATAAGATTCTTTCCAAACACATTATTTTTGATTTCCATAATCATTTTTGAAGCAAAACTCAGACACTCTTCATGATAAACCATAATGCTAATATTACCATTAGATGTATAACTGGTTAGAATGAATTTATGTATATCAATATAAAATTTCCTATATATTTTCAGATATCAATTCAATCCATTATTTAAAGTTTGAACCAGTTATATTATTTATTCACAGTATGGTCTATTAAGGCATCATCTCTATATTCATAGACCGATGGTATACCTATTTGTATCCCAAATACTAATTTATAAGTCTTTAAAATATTGCTTTAAGAATTGGTGGAAGAAATACTCTAGTCACCTGATATACATACACATTTTATCACAGTAATATTCCTGACACAAAATGCAACGGACACACTTATGATTGTACCAAAGCCTATATTGAAAGTGAGCATGTATTACTAACAACATCCAAGTCCTGATTAACTAATGATCTCAAATATCATTCCTATTGGTGACTACATATTTGTTTTTTCCTAAGATTAAATATTGAATCTGAACCCTGTTAAAAATGTCTTATCCTATCACTCACTTTGTACTTTGCCTGATTTCCTAATGTCTCTATTGATATCTGATTTCCTACACATTTTCCCCAGTTCATCACTGTGACTGACTCTTCAAATATGCTGACATTTACTTTCACTCTTTAACAAAAACCCTATATCTAAAGAACATTTGGTCCAATTCCTCGACTCACTGAAATGGGTTCTTCAAAGCCCTGCAGAGGGTAGCCCATAGATGCTTGATTTTCTCATGACCCCAATTCACATAAAGAATCTATGCCCCACAGAGAGTAGGCCTCAAATTGGAGAAGTAGAGCAGTATTAATGGCAGGCCTATTTTATCACATCTGGTTCACAGAAAGGGTTTCCAGGCCACACTGAGTTTAGGCAAATAAGGGGCAAGTGAGCTTATTTTGGACACTTCCTTAGGCTGTGCCCCTCATGGAAACCTCCAGCAAGAGGTTATGATGAGAGTTTATATTGAAGAAGATGAGGGCCATGTGGGAGTGTTTTGGTTTAATTGTGGTCATTTGTGTGGTGGTTGGAAGAGATGACTGGGTCCGCATGGACTTCAACTCTGGAGTGATTCCCCTTAGAGACTGAAATGAACTCAGAGAAGTATTGACATGAATTGTGTTGGGATTTTAGGAGGCCACACATGAGAGTTGCCCTTGGAGACTGAGATCTAGGCTCAGGATAGCTTTCCAAAGAGCACTGGGAATCTCAGGCAGGATATCACATGACTTTATTCAGAAAGACGTGGCAGCCATTGTTGAGAGTCAAAACACACATGGACCTCAATTGTAGACCTCAATGGGCCTGGCTTAATGTGACCTTTTGGCCACTCTTTGGGAAACCTTGCCTCTGAGAGTTCTCCCGAGCTTTAATTGAAATAAGCTTCCTCACCATTTCATGGTTCCTGAATAAATTGAAAGCCACAGTGCCTCCAACTTCATCCTTGAAAATTGGCTAGATAAATACCATGAATTTTTTAAATTTCCATGAACAGATGGCACTGGAGAACCTTTGGATATCTGTTGCTGATCATGAGTGTACCAGACATTGCATTGATTGACTGGGTTTCATGAAAATGGTGAGAACAGAGGTGCCAGAAAGTTGGAGCCTGCTGATTAGTGGGCCCAGAGCAGTGGTGGGCAGGTGTATGATAAAACATCTGTCGTGGGGACACGTGGTTCTGCCATTGGTTTCCGAATGACTTGTGACTGACATGTTGCAGCCAGCAGAACCTTACAAGTAAAGGGACCTTGTTATATGGAGAGGTTTCAGGGAAATGTTCAGAATCAGGTTGCTATGGACATGGGTGCAAGCTTTTTGGGATAGAAGCCTGGTTGGTGCATTCTCCTGCAGACCCTCAACCACTACACGTGAGAGTACTCCCTCTAGCACTGTGTCCCAGTTTTTCTCCTTGTATTACGTGAAGCCAATACCAAACTCCCAGTGCAGCAGAAAGAAACACCACGAAAAGTGGAGTATGACCAAATGGATTCACAGATCACATGGTTAGACACTTAGACCCCAGTGTCCTCAGTTTACTAACAAAGGGAAAATTCAGAACTTCTTCCTCATGTTCAATAGCATATAAGGAACCATGTCATCCAGGTCACATAGATGCCAACCCAGGTTTGATGGTCTCAATACAAAGGAAGCTAAAGCTCCTGACAACAACAAATTTTTCAAGGGCCCAAACTCAGAGGCAGTTTCTCAAAAACTCATTAGGCCACCAGAGTTCCATGTTTGTGGAGTGTTTACCCTGTACCTTACTTTTGGAAATTCCTCTACCACCTCCAAGGTTGTGAACCCCTGAGCATTTTCTTTTCCAGATATATATTCACAGATTTTCAAACTCTTCTCCACTAATTGTGTATTACTTGTGGCGAAGGAAATATCAAGGCATTGTTTTGGAGGACAGTGGGAAGATTTTTGTCTAGCAAATATTTGCATACACATTAGATTCATTTTCCTATTTTCCATTAGAAATACTGAATCCCTGTCACTAACCCATACCCTACTAGACTCTGACTACTAATCTTAATATGATGTAGAAAAAGAAACCTAACAGAATAGAAATACAGGCCGTACATAGGAGGCATGGTGTATACTAGAACTTGCCTTCTGCTTTATCAAGTGTATGTGTTATAAATCTAGTCAACTTTTTATTGTAATACTTCTCCATGAGTTTTTAAAGTTAACACATATGTACATTTCTGTCTCCCTTTCTCTGTAGCCTATTCATCTCATGAAATTTATTATGCATATTTAGTATCCTACCTGGTATCACACGTACATTCTTGTGAGCTTGCTGTTTTAGGATGATACAGATTGTGAGAAGAGATCACTCCCCCTAAATACTGATGGAACTGAAAATTCAACGTATTGGTGAATTTCCTAGATGAACAGCATTATACATAAATCCATGCTCAGTAAAAAGAATATTTTTGGATATGAGGATGATATATATTTCATAATGAATTTTGATTGGCATACATATTACTACATTTTAATGTCTGTGTTTGTATCTATATATATATATTTTTTTTTCTCCAGATTATTCAAAATATGAAATATATTATACACTCATTAATTTAACTCATGTTCCTATATGTGGATTTATAATCAAATTTTCACAAGATTATTCTCAGAAATATTCATCCACATGAAATACATATTTATTTCCCAGTACTGAAAACTAACTTTGGTGAATGGTGCTTACAAATACTAATATTTGTACAGTAACTGACCCAGTTTAACATCAATGCAAGTAAAATCCTATGGGACATGATGTGTATTTTGAAGTTCATTTTTATTCAACACTGGTACATTACAATTTCTTCAGTTTATGGACATCATATGATAATACTTTTCATCCACAAGTTCACAAATCTGTACGCATTTGGTTCACTTGCAATTACTTGCTGCTTCAGAACATATGTATTCCTCCATGTTTCTTGAGTGTTCTTTGCATGAGATTATTTCCAAACATATTATTTTCGATTTCCATAATCATTTTTGAAGCAAAACTCCCACACTCTTCATCATAAACCATAATGCTAAAATTACCATTAGATGTATAACTGGTTAGAATGAACTTATGTATATCAATATAAGATTTCCTATATATTTTCAGATATCAATTCAATCAATTATTTAAAGTTTGAACCAGTTATATTATTTATTCACAGTATGGTCTATTAAGGCATCATCTCTATATTCATAGACCGATGGTATACCTATTTGTATCCCAAATACTAATTTATAAGTCTTTACAATATTGCTTTAAGAATTGGTGGAAGAAATACTCTAGTCACCTGATATACATACACATTTTATCACAGTAATATTCCTGACACAAAATGCAAAGGACACCCTTATGATTGTACCAAAGCCTAAATTTAATGTGAGCATGTATTACTAACAACATCCATGTCCTGATTAACTAATGATCTCAAATATCATTCCTATTGGTGACTACATATTTGTTTCTTCCTAAGATTATATATTCAAACTCAACCATGTTAAAAACATCTTATCCTATCACTCACTTTGTACTTTCCCTGATTTCCTAATGTCTCTATTGATATCTGCTTTCCTACACATTTTCCCCAGTTCATCACTGTGACTGACTCTTCACATATGCTGACATTTACATTCACTCTCTAACCAAAACCCTATATCTAAATAACTTTTCGAACTATCTCTTTTTGTCTGGACGATCTCTTCCTCATTCAGTCATCCAAGGTACAAGGTCCTATACCATTGTATATCGATTTATCTGAGACAACTTTGCGGAAATAATTCAAAGCTAAGTATCCCAATCAAGGGCCCAATGTTCATCTGGGTTTGAAATCTTTCCTAGATTTCTGTTTTCATACTTATATTACACCTATATATGCTTGTAATATCGGAGGTTCCCAATACCATTATTCATCTCACAGAATGATTCCTAACCCAAATCGAACATGCTATTAACCCTAACCATGCACTGTTCCCTCAATTTAACTTTACGAAGAGCAGGGACAGAGTTGGTGTTATAATACAGGTAGATAGGGGATCTTCCACCTGTTGAGAACCTCAAGTTCCATGCAGAAATAAACCCTGGAGAAGATGTAGGCAGCTATGAAGAACCTGAGAGAGCAACAGATATCTTCCTTGGTAAAATACCTGGTCAGGATGAAGCGATGTGTCTGAATAAGCCTCTCTCTTCTTAATGTAGAGAAGATGGACCAAACCAGGTCTGTGTGGAGAGCTGTTAACATGTGCCTATGGTTGATATACCATTCTATCTTGTGAATGTGACACAGGAAGTAGGGGCAGCCTCTCTCTCATGGGACCCTTGGAAGCAAATTTAGGATAAAGTGGTTGCCAAGATAGTGACCTCATTCGGTTCCTGAAGGAAGTGACCTACCTCACTTCCTTGGTGATGGAACTCTCTGAACTTGGGATCCAGGAAGCCAGGCACTCAGAGCCAGTCCCAGTCCCAGTCCCAGTGGGTTCACTTGTTTGGATTTACCAAGGACAAAGTCGGTCTTTCTTGGTACATACTGATGTGTGGATGGCTAAATGCCAGGAAAGCTCTGAAGAGGGGCCTTTCCTGAGAAAGCAGGTAGTGACTCACTGATTGATGCTGACAACTTTACAGAGTTGGTAAAGGAGACCTGATCTGAGACAGGAAAGTCCATTTCGAGGGAGCAGAGTAAGGCCCACCAGTCTGAGGACACTCTGGATAGTCACAGACCTACTTGGGTAATGGAGGTGCCTTTGTGGGTGTGGGTGTGAATTTGTAGTTTTGTATCATGTTCTGAGAATAGGTAGGAAAGGCAGTATGTTTGGTTTGGAGTGGACTGTTTTTGGTAAGTCATTTGACATGGCGAGTGTTTCTATGTTTGTGTTTCCCACTTTTTCCGTGGTTGTAGATATTAGAAAAGTGAATGCATCAATGGATGTGTCCTGTCTAGTAGAAAGCATCTCAGCACACATCCTGCCCAATTTATGAATGGACTGTGGCTTGCCTTATATGGGCAACACCTACTTCTTTCCTTAGTTCCTGTTTTCTTCCTGAATTCTGGCCACTCTCCAGAATAGGCTCATGTTTTTTTGTCCAAGATATGGACCTCTGTCGAGTTCTGTGACATGGCCATGTACTGGATAGATAAAGGGAATTGGGAGCATCTCAGAAAACTCGGATATCAGTGTGACCAGTAAAGTCTCAGTAGAGAAACCCTGCTTTGTGCCTTTTGCTAACCTACTGTTCTGTTGACCTGAATGTCAGGAAGGTCTTTTCCTCAGGCCACCATTTTGTGAAGCCTGAAAAAAACTGCTTTCAATTGGAAATGAATGAGCATCACCTGTGGCTCTTTGCTTAATTGCTTTGGAAAGGGATGTGTCTGAATCATCCTTTCGGCTCTGAGAGAGGCTGTGGCTTTGATTTTCAGCACCTGATGGATCTAAAGAAAGATCCCATGTGTGCATCCAAAACCAAAATGGCAAAAAGATCAGTCATTGTGGATGAAGTCTCTTGCTTCCTCTGTTAGGTTCCTGACCTCCATCAAGTAAGTAGAGGGATCCTTTGAGACAAATGAGTTCTTCAAAGCCCTGCAGCAGTGCTTGGGTTCTCACATGACTCCAAATCACATAAAGAATCTATACCTCACAGTCAGTAGGCTTCAAAATGAAGAAACAGAGCAGTATTACTGGCAGGCCTATTTGATCAATCCTGGTTTACAGGAAGGGTGTCCAGGAAACCCTGACTTTAGAAAAATGAGGGGAAAGGGAACTTATTTTGGACACTGTCTTGGGCTGCGCCCCTTATGGAAACCTCCAGCCAGAGGTTATGATGAATGTCTACATGGAAGAAAATGAGGGCCATGTGGGAGTATTTTGGTTTTAATTGAACATATTATTTACCCTAACCATACACTGTTCCCTCAATCTAAGTGTTCAGAAAAGCAGGGAAAGGTTTGGTCTTACAATACAGGAATGCAGGGGATCTTCCACCTGCTGAAAACTTCAAAATTCCATGCAGAAATGATCCCTGGAGAAGATGTAGGCAGCTATGAAGGACATGATAGAGCAAAAGGCATCTTCCATGGCAAACAACCTGGTCAGGATGAAGGGTTGTGTCTGAATCAGATTCTCTCTTCTTAAGGTAGAGGAGATGAACCAAACTAGGCCTTTGTGGAGAGCTGTTCCCAGGTGACTATGGTTTCTATACTATTCTAACTTGTGAAAGTGTCACAGGTAGTAGGGACATCCTCCATGTTATGAGACCTTAGGAAGCAAATGTTAGGACAAATTGGTTGCCAAGGCAGTGACCTCATTCAGTTACTAAAGGAAGTGACCTCACCTCACATCCTTGTTGATGGAACTCTCCAAATTTGGGTTCCAGGAAGCCAGGCACCAAGACCCAGTCCCAGCACCAGTTCCAGTGTTCTCACTTGTTTGTATTTTCCGAGGACAGAGTCAGTCTTTTGTGGTACCTACTTATGTGAGAATGGCCAAATTCCAGAAAAATTCTGAAGAGCGGCCCTTCCGGAGAAAACAGGTAGAGGCTCACTGCTGGCTCCTGAAAACTTCACAGAGTTGACCAAGGAGCCCAGATCTGAGACAGGACAGACAATTTCTGGGGAACATAGTATGGCCCTCCGGTCAGAGGACACTCTGGATAGTTCCAGACCTACTTGGGGGAAGGAGGTGCCTTTGTGGTTGTGGGTATGGGTTTGTGGTTTTTTCTTTTGTTCTGAGAATAGTTAGGAAAGGGGGTGTGTTTGGTTTGGAGTGGAGTGTTTCTAGTTAGTCCTTTGACAAGGCGAGTGTTTTTAGGTCTGTGTATCCCACTGTGTCCGTGGTTGTAGACATTAGAAAAGAGAATGCCTCAATGGGTGTATCCTCTCAAGGAGAAAACTTCCCAGCATTCATCCGGCACAATTTTTAAATGGAGTGTGGCTTGCCTTATCAATGGGCAACACCAACTATCTTCCTACGTTCCTGTTTTCTTCCTGAATTCTGGCCACTCTCCAGAATAGGCTCATGATTTTGTGTCCAATATATGAACCACTTCCAAGATCTGTGACATGGCCATATACTGGATAGCTGAAGGGAATGGCAAGCATCTCAGAAAACTCAGATATCAGTGTAGCCAGTAAAGTCTCAGTGGAGAAACCCTGCTTTGGGCCTTTTGATTACCTATTGTTATGTTGCCCTGAATATCAGGAAAGTCTTTGTCTCAGGACACCCCTTTGTGAAGCCTGAAGAAAACAGTTTTCACATGGAAATGAATGGGTATTACCTTTGTGTTTACAATAAAACCTTCACAGATTTGGCTCTCATTAAGTTAAAAATACTTTTAAATTGCATCTCAGTGTAAAAAGTAACATGGAACTGTACATATCTTATTGATAACAAGTCCAATTATAGAACACAAATGATATACATAAATCTCCAACATGTTTTTCTTTTAAGCCTAGAATTACCATACAACCTTAGAACACCAGCTTGATACAATGGTCTTTGGAAGCTTCTACCTTACAGACTTGTATACCTGGAAGATATGAACACATTAACACCACAATTACATTGATGTTTTTGTATTAAACAAGTTTAGATTTTAAAGAAATAACATGGCACAATTTTATAAAAACAGTACTTGTTTTACCAGCTGTTTATTTTTTTAAGATTACTTGCTCAAAACTTACACATATAACCAAGTTACACAAACCTTTTTTTATTATTTACTTAAACCCCTTTAATTACTTAATCATATAGACTCTCTTATCCAGAAACACATTTTTCCTCTATTAGATCTATATCTGGAACCTTTTAGTTTCTCTTTTTCATCTACTAACCTCTTTCTGTTCACATTTCAATACAATACTTGTAAATTTCTGAATTTAGGCAGATTATTTTATAGACATCTACATTTTATTAGGGCCTTTTTGAAAACCTAGAAAACTTATTGGCCTAATTTTAAAGACATCTTTATTTTTATCTGTTTACCCAATTTGAATTAAAACATATGAATCACGTGAATCAAAGACATTTGGATACATTCTTAAATTTTTCATGAGTGCTCCTCATCTGTCAATTGTCATATCACTGCATGATATATGGACATACACACATACAGACATACCAACATACAACACGTAACACAAATGTAACACATAACACAATCATAAAAGCCTTGTAGCTTTTTCAGGTGAAATCTCCATTGAAATGCTAAAAACTCCAGAGTCGATCAAAAATAGAACTGATCAGAAAACATTAACCCATCAGCAGAATCAAGATCATGAGTTCAAAAAAAAATACAGAATGTAAGAAAAGCAAGAGTCCTAAATAAGATGACTGGCCAGTAATTAGTAAATACCGTATAATATAATTTTTTGGTTAGGTCTAGTTTGAGTTCAGGTAAAAAGACACATTTACTCTTTTTTATCTGTCTCCTGCTGAGTGCTGCAGGCTTCTTTTATTTGCATATCAACTTAAGTCCTTGCTGAGGTCTGGAAAACTGAAAAGACTGGAATTCGTAGCAGAAACCTCAGGCCTAAGGCATTTTAGCTATAAGTCATAATTTCCAGGTTTGGATGTTGAAAATTTTGATGCAAGTTTAAGATGTAATTCTCAAAATTTTATATCTTTAGATTTTTCTACACTAGAAAAACTTGCTCACACAAAACTGAAAATAGGATCATTTTTTGATAATATTAAAGCCACCATCAGAAGAAGTTTCTATAGGATCGTTAAGCCCCTTTCTTTGTTATGAAGTTTCTAATAGTATTAAGTTACATTAAATTGGCTGAAAATTTTTTAAAAAGAACCACACACTACCATGTGTATCCGAAATTAAGCTTTAAAAATTTCCAAGACTGTTGCTAATTAATGTCATTTCAATAAGCCAGACCAACGTTTTAATTTAGTACCATTTTTTAAAATCTTACACACTGATGGGAATAGATACCATATCATAATTTATTATCTCTTCCCAAGTTAATGCACTGGTATATCTAGTGAAATTTTTTCAGGCTGCCTAGTTCAAAATTAAAACTCTTTAATTATTTTTTATCCTAAGTATTTAAGTTTCCTAGCATGAACTACCTGAAATCAAACTAAACAATTGTTTAAACCCAACTTTTAACTGTAACATAGTGCAATGCTTTAGAAACCCATTTAGATACGAGATGGTTAAAATAAAAAAAAAATCATTTTTAGATACACATTCACCCTAGATCATCCCCAAGAAAAAATCTATAATATCAACATATTAATGCATTCATTGTCCCTTTTGTTAAGTAAACAGAGGTGGAGAAATCCTTAAAGTGCACGTAAGGAATAAGGGAGTTCCCCACAGCAAAATGGCTCTGTCAGCTGCTGGGAGTCCCTTAGCCTCACCATTTACTTACAGGATTAGTTCCTCTGGTTTGCTTTGACCCCAGGCACCAGGCATATTCTATGTCTCCCAACTTTGCAGTAGTCAGCTCCCAAAAATTTCATGCTCTGCTTGCAGTTGTCTTGAGTGCTAGGCTTCCCCAAGAGGGCAGAGTGGGGTTTATTTAAAGTCCCCTCTGGGGTGTCAAAATTTATGACTGAAGGCTTGGTTCCCATCCCAAAGCCAATTAATGCCAATTTAATAATGAGGACAGGGTTTTGAGAAAAGTTTAAGCGAGATATCAAAGTTCTTTGACCCCAGACATTTCCCTCTGCAGTGGGCATGCTCAAGCCAATTACGGGAAGAAAAAAATCACTGCTTCCGTAATCTTGCTTAACAAAGGGGAGTAAAGTTTATCAAAGTTCTTTAAAACACAGCTAAGAGAGGTGCAAAAGGTGAGAACAGAAAAACTGGCCGTTCTATTGACTTTTGGTCCCTCACAGGAGAAGCATTAGTTTAAAATTTAGCTAAAGTAACTTCCACATATGTAAGGCAGGTTGGAACTCGGGACTCTGCATCGTTCCAAACAATGCCATCACATTTAACAGAAACTCAGATAAAAAGACACACAAAGACCATCATGCAGCTCCCGTTTGTTCACAACCCCAAGATCTACAATCTTGTGACTCAGGAAGAATGGAGGGAAGAGGGGAAGGAGTAGAAGGTTTGAGTGATAGGATCCTGGGTGACGGTGTCGGATTGGAGGCAGGGACCAGGAAAGGCTTCAAGGACAGAGGCATGGAATGGCTTTGTCCCATAATGAGAGTTTCTCAAACAGAGACAAGGACAATACAAACGTGACACAAACATGTACACACAGGTAACATTTAACACGAGTTCAGAAGTAAAGATTAGAACCTAGTAACTGGCAAAACCTGATGGGTTAGACCACAAAGACAGACAGTGAATTCAACCTGAGATAAAAAAGTAGCCAGCAAGATATGATGGGTTGGCAGCAGAGTCACCTAATGTGGGCTCATCCGTCCCTCCTCACCCAATGAGGGCACATCCATCACTCCCTGAGTCCTCCAAGGCATCCCTTGCGAGGACGTGGTCTGTGGCTTTAGGACACGTTTGTCCACCACTGACAGGGGGAACTTACGTTCTCCGCTGGCAGCCACTCTGCCAACCCAAACCAAAAACGGAAAAACGGAACCTGAACAAAAAGCTCTGAGCGATCGCAAGGAAAAATGGAAAGAAGCGCCTTACTTACCCCCAGAGGGGTCTGTTGGGGTGTCCTTGTCCTATGCTGCGTGATTCCCGGCCAATGCACCAAATGTAAGGATCCGGTGAACGTCGGAGGAAGAGACCACCAAGAGACCACAGCTCATGCAACAGAAAAAGGCGTTCATTGAGGATCCAATCCAGCATGCTGGGGCTACGTGCTCACTCAAGAAGGGAGAGCAGCCCAGAGCCCCGAGCAGGGGTTGAGCAGTGCTTAAGTACACTTTTTGGGGAGGGCGGGACTTTACATATATCACAGTCTCCTTTAAGAAATCAACATACACCGCAGAAAAATCAAACAACAATTCCTAAACATGATTAGTTCACTCATTGGCAGGAACAGGTGAGGCAGGAGTGATAGGTCAGTTCTAAAGCGAGGTACACATTCAAACAGATTGCTTTAGGCCTTGCAATGCCTATGTGCCAGGCCACACAGGGTCCTAGGTTATTAAATAACCAGGCGGTCAGGGGGAATATTTACTGGGCAGTCGGGAATTGTACTACAAGCTACAGGAATTTCAGGTTTTGCATGTAGCATAGGAACTTAACAATACCTGGTCCTTTACATTTTAACTCAGGCCTTGCAGCTTAGAAACTTTACAAAACCCAGTCTTTTACACTTCAACTTTTACACTTTAATTTCAATTTATTTTACCCTTTCAGATCACTCCTGGTGGACAAGAAGGGTGTCCAAGCCACCCTG
This sequence comes from Callospermophilus lateralis, assembly GCF_048772815.1. Taxonomy (NCBI): domain Eukaryota; kingdom Metazoa; phylum Chordata; class Mammalia; order Rodentia; family Sciuridae; genus Callospermophilus; species Callospermophilus lateralis. Next base: position 310,988 of record NW_027511980.1, on the reverse strand, counting down.
AATTTAGGCAAATGAGTGGCAAGGGAGCTTATTTGGGACACTGTCTTGGGCTGTGCCCCTCATGGAAACCTCCAGCCAGATGTTATGATGAGTGCCTTTATAGAAGAAGAGGAGGGCCATGTGAGAGTGTTTTGGTATTAATTGTGGTCATTTGTGTGACGGTTGGAAGAGATGAGTGGGTCCACCTGGGCTTGAATTCTTGTGTGATTCCCCTTAGAGACTGACTTCTGGAACTGAACTCAGAGAAGTATTGCCATGAATTGTGGTGATATTTTAGGAGGCCAAGCATGAGAGTCGCCCTTGGAAACTAAGATCAAGGACGAGGGTGGATTTCCACAGAGCACTGAGAATTTCAGCCAAGATATCCCATGATTTTATTCTTAAAGACTTGGTAGCCATAGTTGAGAGTCAAAACACACATGGACCTCACATTGTAGACCTCAATGGGCCTGGCTATATCTAACCTTTTGGTCACTCTTTGGGAAGCCTTGCCTATGAGAGTTCTCCAGAGTTTCATTCAAATGAGCTTCCTCAACATTTAATGGTTCTTGAAACCCACAGTGCATACAAACACAATAGAAATACAAGCAGTTCAGAAGAGGCATGGTGTATAGTTGGACTTTCGTTTTGCATTATGTAGGGTAGGTGTTATAAATCTAGTTAATCTTTAATTGAAATAGTTCTCCTTGTGTTTTTTAAGTTAATAAATATGTGAATTCCTCTATCCCTTTCTCTGTAGCCTATTCATCACATGTATTTTTATATAAACATATAGAATCCTACCTGGTATCACATATACATTCTTGTGAGGTGGTTGACATGGCAGATACAAATTATGACAAGAGATCACTCCTCCTAAATGCTATTGGATCTTAAAATTCAACCTAAGGGTAACCTTTCTAGTTTAACAACATTATTCATAAATCCATGTTCATTAAAATTAATATTTTTGGATCTGTGGACGATATATATTTCATCATGAATTTCAATTGGCATATATATTGCCACTTTATAATGTCTGTGTGTGTTTTGCTCTTTGCTTAATTGCTTTGGAAAGGGATGTGTCTGAATCACCCTCTTGGCCCTGTGTGAGGCTGTGGCTTAGATTTTCAGCACCTGATGGATCTAAAGAAAGATCCCATGGGTGCATCCAAAACCAAAATGGCCAAAAGAGCAGTTATTGTGGATGAAGACTCTCACCTTCTTCTCTAAGATTCCTGACATCCATCAAGTGAAAATAGGGATCCTTTGGGTCAAATGAGTTCTTTAAAGCCCTGCAGAGTTTAGCCCATAGGTGCTTGGGTTTTCTCATGAATCCAGTTTACATAAAGATTCTAAACCCCACAGTCAGTAGGCATCAAATTGGAGAAGCCAAGGAGTATTAACGGCAGGCGTATTTGATCACTCCTGGTTCACAGTCAGGATTTCCAGGCCACACTGACTTTAGGCAAATGAGGGGCAAGAAAGGTTATTTTGGACACTGTCTTGTGCTGTGCCCCTCATGGAAACCTCCATCCAGATGTTATGATGAGTGTCTACATGAAATAAGATAAGGGGCATGTGGGAGCATTTTGTTTTGAATTGTGGTAATTTGTTTGGTGCTTGGAACAGATGACTGGGTCCACCTGGGCTTGAACTCTGGTATGATTCCCCTGAGAGACTGAATTCTGGAAGTGACATAAGAGAAGTATTGTCATGAATTGTGTTTGGATTTTACTAGGCCATGCAACCAACATCTCAGGTATTAATTGTGGTGCAGGGAGATCTAGGTGCAGGGTGGCTTTGCCCACAGCACTGGGAATCTCAGCCTGGATATCACATGATTTTTTTCTGAAATTCTTTAAAGTCACACTTGAGAGTCAAAACACATATGGACCTCACATTGTATACCTCAATGGGCCTGACTTCATGTTACCTTTTGGCCACTCTTTGGGAAGCCTTGCCTGTGAGTGTTCTCAAGATCTTTCATTGATATGAGCTTCTTCAACATTTAATGGTTCCTGAATGAATTGAAACCCACAGAGCCTCCAACTTTATCCTCGAAAAATGGCTTGATAAATACCATGAAATTTTTGAAATTCCCAACACCAGGTGGCACTGGAAAACTTTTGGATGTCCTGTTGCTGATCATGAGTGTATCAGACAGTGCCTTGACTGACTGGGTTTCATGAAAATTGTGTAGAACAGTAATGCCAGTAAGTTGGAGCCTGTTCATTAGTGGGCCTAGAGCAGTGGTGTGAAGGTGTGTGAAAAAACATGTGTGTTGGGGCATGTGGATCTGCCATTGGCTTCCAATTGCCTTGTGATTGACAGGGTACAGCCAGCAGACCCTTATATGTAAAGGCATCTTGTTATATGGATAGGTTTCTGGGAAATGTTCAGAATCAGGTTGCTATGGACAAAGGGGCAACCTATGTGGGACAGAATCCTGGTTGGTGCATTCTCATGCAGACCGTGTCCCTCCACACGTGACAGAACTCCCTCCAGCACTGTGTCCCAGTTGAACTCCTTGTATTTCATGAAGCAAATACCAAACTCCCAGTGCACCAAGGAGTAACACCACGAAAATTGGAGCATGACCAAATGGCTTCACAGTCAACCCGGGGAGACACTTACACCCCAGTGGCCATAGTTTAACTACAAAAAGAGTATTCAGCACTGCTGCCTCATTTTCATTGGAAAATTAGAAACAATGTCCTTCAGGTCACATATTTGCACACCCAGATTTGATGGTCACACAACAAAGGAAGCTAAAGCTCCTGACAACAACATGTATTTTAAGAGCCCAACCTCAGAGAGTTTCTCAAGAAGTCTTTACACAAGCAGAGCTCAATGTTTGTGGAGTGTTTACCCTGTCCCTTACTTTTGGAAACTCCTCTACCACCTACAAGTTTGTGAACTCCTGAGCATTTTTTATTCCTGATATGTATTTACAGATTTTCTAACTTTTCTCCTTTATTGTATCTTACTTGGAACTAAGGTAATGCCAAGGCAATCTTCTGGATGAGAGTGTGAACATTTTTGTGTAGCACATATTTGCATACCCTTTAGAGTCATTTTCCAATTTTCCATTCGAAATACTGAATCCCTGACACTAACGCATACCCTAATAAACTCTGACTACTACTCCTAATATGATGGAGAAAAATAACACAAACAGAATAGGAATACTAGCAGTTCAGAGGAATCATGGTGTATAGTTGGACTTGTTTTTTGCATGATTAATTGTAGGTGTTATAAATCTAGTCAATTTTTAATTGAAATAGTTCTCCATGTGTTTTTAATGTTAACAAATATGTGAATTCCTCTCTCCCTTTCTCTGTAGCCTATTCAGCACATGTATTTTTAAATGCACATATAGAACAGTACCTGGTATCACACCTACATTCTTGTGAGGAGGCTAATTTGGCAAATACAATTTGTGAGAAATGATCACTCCTGTTAAACTCTGTTGGAACTGAAAATTTAACCTAGGGGTGTGTTTCCTAGAAGAAGAACATTATACATAAATCCATGTTCTAAAAGAAATAATTTTGCATCTGTGGAAGATATATATTTCATGATAAATTTCGATTGCTAATTTATTGTCTGTGTGTGTTTTTTTTGTATATATATATATACACTCTCCAGATTTTTCAAAATATGAAAAATATGTGTCTTATATACACTCACTAAATTCATTCATGTTCATGTATATGGATTTATAATCAACTTTTCACAAGATCATTCTCAGAAATATTCATCCACCTGAAATACATATTGTTTGCAGTACTAAAAACTAACTTCAGTTAATGTTGCATACAAATACTAATACTTCTACAGTAACTGACCCAGTTTAACATCAATGCAAGTACATTCCTATGTGACATGATGTGTATTTTGAAATTTATTTTAATTCAACACTGGTACATTACTATTTCTTAAATTTATGCACATCATAGGATACATATTTCATCCACAAGTTAGCAAACTTATAGGCATTTGTTTCACTTTCAATCACTTCCTGCTTCAGAACACATGGATTCTTCCAGGTTTCTTGACTGGTCTTATCATGAGACTTCTTTCCAAATACATTATTTTTGATTTCCTTTATCACTTTTGAAGCAAAACTGACACTCACTTCATGATAAACCATAACTATAATATCACCATTAGATGTATAACTGGTTGGAAGGAATGATTTCATATCAATATAGTATTTCTTATATATATTCTGATATCAGTTTAATCCATTATTTTAAGTAGAACCAGTTATATTATTTATTCACTATATGGTCTATTCATGCATTATCTCTATATTCATAGACACAGGGTACACCTCTTAGTATGCCCAATACTAATTTATTCTTTTTCTAAATATTGCTCCCAGAAATGGTGGAAGAAATACTCATGTCACCTGATCTACATATGCATGTTACCACAGTAATATTCTGGACACAAAATGCAAAAGTCACACGTATGATTGTACCAAAGCCTAAATGGAAACTGAAGATGGATTACTAAAAACATCCATATCCAGGTTGCCTAATGCTCTCAAATGTCAATCCTATTGGTGACCACATTTTTGTTTCTTCCTAAGATTATATATTCAACCTCAAAACTGTTGGAAATGTCTAGTTTTTTCACTCACTTTATACTTTGCCTGATTTTCTAATGTCTCTATTGATATCTACTTTCCTACATATTTTTCCCAGTTCAACATTGTGACTGACCCTTCACATGTGATGACATTGACATTCACTCTCTAACCAAAACCCTATTGCTAATGAACTTTGGTCCAAATCCTATACTCTATCTTCTTCCGAAACATACTGACTATCTTCCTGATCCTATCGACTATCCCTTTTTGAGTGGATGTACTCTACTACATTCAATCATCCGAGGTACAAGGTCCTATGCCATTGTATATCGATTTTTCTGAAATATGTATGCAGAACGTAATTCAAAGCTACGTGTCCCAATCTATTGCCCAATGCACTTCTGAGCTTCAAATCTTACCTAGATTTCGGTTTCCATACTTATATTTAACCACTATATTTCTATATATTGCAGGTTCCCAATACCATTATTCATCCTGCAGAATGATTCCTAACCCAAATCGAACCTGTTATTAACCCTAACCATACACTGTTGCCTCAATCTAACATTACAAAAGAGCAGGGACAGGGCTATTCTTTCAATAAGGGATGTAGGTGATCTTCCAACTGCTGAGAACCTCAAAGTTCGATGTAGAAATTATCCCTGGAGAAGATGTAGGCAGCTATGAAGGACCTGAATGAGCAAAAGCCATCTTCCATGGCAAACAACCTGCACAGGACGAAGGGATGTGTATGCATCAGACTCTCTCTTCTTAATGTAGAGAAGATGGACCTAACCAGGCCTTCGTGGAGAGCTGTTCCATGGTGTCTATTTTGATATACCATTCTAACTAGTCAAATTGTCACAGGAAGTAGGGGCACCCTCCAACTCATGGGACCATTGTAAGCAAGTGTTAGGACAAAGTTGTTGCCAAGGCAGTGGCCTCATTCAGTTCCAAAGAAAGTGACATACCTCATTTTCTTGGTGATGGAACTCTCTGAAATTGGGATGCAAGAAGCCAGGCACCAAGAGCCAGTCCCAGTCCCAGTCCCAGTGGGCTCACTTGTTTGGATTTACCAAGTACAGAGTCAGACCTTCTTGGTACCTACTGATGTGAGGATGGCCAAATGCCAGTAGAGCTCTGAAGAGGGGCCTTTCTTGAGACAGCAGGTTGTGGCTAACCACTGGCTCCTCCCAGAATAACAGAGTTGGCCAAGGAGACAAGATCTGAGACCAGACAGGCCATTTCGAGTGAAACATAGTATGGCCCACCAGTCAGAGGACACTCCAGATAGTTAAAGACCTATTTTTGGGAAGGAGGTGCCTTTTTGGTTGTGGGTGTGAGTTTGTGGTTTTGTTTCATGTTCTGAGAATAGGTAGGAAAGGTGGTTGGTTTGGTTTGGAGTCGACTTTTTCTAGTAAGTCTTTAGACAAGGCGAGTGTTTCTATGTCTGTGTAGCCACTGTGTCCGTGGTTTTAGACATTAGAAACGAGAATGCATCAATGGAGGTGTCCTGTCTAGTAGAAAGATTCACAGCATTCATCCTGCACAATTGATTAATGGACTGTTGCTTGCCTTATGCATGGGAAACACCTACTAACTTCCTAAGTTGCTGTTTTCTTCCTGAATTCTGGCCACTCTCCAGAATAGTATCATGGTTTATTGTTCAAGATATGTACCACCTCCAAACTCTGTGACATGGCCATGTCCTTGATAGCTGAAGGGAATGGGAACATCTCAGAAAACTCAGATACCAGTGTGACCAGTAAAGTCTCAGTGGAGAAACCCTGCTTGGCTCCATTTGCTTATCTATGTTTCTGTTGCCTTGAATGTCAGGAAGGTCTTTGCCTCAGGCCACCCCTTTGTGAAGCCTGAAGAAATAGTTTTCAAATGGAAATGAATGGGCATCACCTGTGGCTCTTTGCTTAATTGCTCTGGAAAGGGATGTGTCTTAATCAGACACTAGGCCCTGTTTGAGGCTGTGGCTAAAATTCTCAGCTCCTGATAGATCTAAAGAAGATCCCATGTGTGCATCCAAACCAAAATGGCAAAAAATCTGTCATTGTGGATGAAGTCTCTTGCCTTCTTCTGTTTGGTTCCTGACCTCCATCAAGTGAGAATAGGGATCCTTTGGATCAAATGAGTTCTTCAAATTCCTGCAGAACTGCTTGGGTTGTCTCATGATGCCAAATCACATAAAGAATCTATACCTGACAGTCAGTAGGCCTCAAATTTTAGAAGCAGAGCAGTATTTATGGCAGGCCTATTTGATCACTCCTGGTTCATAAGAAGGGTGAACAGGCCACCCTTACTTTGGACATATCAGGGGCAAGGGTGCATTATTTGGACACTGTCTTGGGCTGCGCCACTCTTGGAAACCTGCAGCCAGAGTTAATGATGAGTGTTTATATGGTTAAAGATAAGGGCAATGTGGGAATGTTTTGGTTTTAAATGTGGTCATTTTTGTGGCGTTTGGAATAGATGACTGGGTCCACATGGGCTTGAACTCTGGTGTGATTCCCCTTAGAAACTGAGTTCTGAAACTGACCTCAGAGAAGTATTGCCATGAGTTGTGTTGGGATTGTAGGAGGCCATGCATAAGAGTCGCCCTTGAAACCTGAGATCTAGGCCCAGGAAAGCTTTCAACAGAGCACTGAGAATCTCAGCAAGGATATCACATGATTTTATTCTGAAAAACTTGGCAGCCACAGTTAAGAGTCAAAACACACAAGGACCTCACATTATAGACCTTAAAGGGGGTGGCTTCATGTGACCTTTTGGGCACACTCTGAGAAGCCTTGCCTGTGAGAGTTCCTCAGAGCTTTCATTGAAATGAGCTTCCTCACCATTTAATGGTTCTGGGATGAATGGAAACCCCAAAGTGCCTTCAACTTCATTCTTGAAAAATGGATAGATAAATATCATAAAATTTTTGAAATTCCCAATGACCAGGTGGCACTGGATAACCATTGGATGTCCCATTGCTGATCATGAGTGTACCAGACAGTGCCTTGATTTACTGGGTTTCTTGAAAATGGTGTAGAACAGAGATGCCAGTAAGTTAGAGCGTGCTGAGTAGTGGGCCTAGAGCAGTGGTGTGCAGGTGTGTGATAATACATCTGTGGTGTGGCCATGTGGATATTACATTGGCTTCCAAATTGCTTGTGACTGACTTCGTGCAGCCATCAGACCATTATATGAAATGGCATCTTGTAATATGGAGAGGTTTCAGGGCAATGTTCAGAATCAGGTTGGTATGGTCAAGGGGGCAAGCAATGTGGGATAGAAGCCAAGTTGGGGCATTCTCCTGCAGACCCTGACCCACCACATGTTACAGGACTCCCTCCAGCACTGTTTCCCAGTTGAATTCCTTGTATGTCGTGAAGCAAATACAAAACACCCAGTGCAGCAGCAAGAAACACCAGGAAAAGTGGAGGATGACCAAATGGCTTCAAAGTCCACATGGGGAGACACTTAGCCCCCAGTGACCACAGTTTAGCTACAAAGAGTGAATTCAGCACTGCAGCCTCATGTTCATTGGAAAATAAGAAACCATGTCCTCCAGGTCACATAGATGCAGACCAAACTTTGATGGTCTCACTACAAAGGAAGTTAAGCTCCTGACAACAACATATATTTCAACTACCCAAACTCAGAGGCAGTTTCTCAAGAAGTCTTTAGGCCAGCATAGCTCCATGTTTGTGGAGGGTTTACACTGTCCTTTACTTTTGGAAACTGTTCTACCACCTCCATAGTTGTGTAATGCTGAGCATTTTCCAGTCCAGATATGTATTCACATATTTTCTAACTCTTCTCCTCTAATTGTGTCATACTATGGGCGAAGATAATTTCAAGGCATTCTTCTGGATGAGAGTGGGAATATTTTTTGTAGCACATATTTTCATGCTTATTAGATTCATTTTCCTATTTTCTACTTGAAATACTGAATCCCTGACACTAACCCATAACCTACTATACTCTGACTACTAATCCTAATATGATGGAGAAAAATAACTCAAACAGAATAGAAATACAAGCATATCAGAGGAGGCATAGTGTATAGTTGGACACGGCTTTTGCGTGACAAAGTGTTGGTGTTATAAATCTAGTCAATTTGTAATTGATATAGTTCTCCATGTGTTTTTAAAGTTAACAAACATGTGAATTCCTCTCTCCCATTCTATGTAGCCTATTCAGCACATCTATTTTTATATGCATATATAGAATCCTACCTGGTATCACACGTACATTCTTGTCAGGTGTCTGACTTGGCAGATACAAATTGTGAGAAGTGATCACTCCTCCTAAACACTGTGGGATCTGAAAATTCATCCTCTGTGTGAGCTTCCTAGTTGAACAATATTATACATAATTCCATGTTCAGGAAAATGAATATTTTTCGATCTGTGGATGATATATATTTCATGATGAATTTCGATTGGCATATATACTACTACTTTTTAATGTGTGTGTGTGTGTGTGTGTGTGTATACACACTCCAGATGTTTTAAAATATTAAATATATGTGTCTTATTATACACTCCTTAATTTCATTCTAGTTCATGTATGAGGATTTATAGTCAACATTTCACAAGATTATTCTCGGAAATATTCAACCACCTGAAATACCATTTGTTTCCTATTACTGAAAATTAACTTCAGTGAATCATGAATACAAATCCTAATATTTCTACAATAATTGACCCAGTTTCTCATTAATGCAAGTAGATTCCTATGGGACATGATGTGTATTTTTATGTTCATTCTTATTCACCACTGGTATTTTACTATTTCTTCAGTTTATGCACATTATAAGATATATATTTCATCCACAAGTTACAAAATTATAGGCATTTGTTTCACTTTCAATCATTTTCTGCTTCGAAACACATGTATTCCTCCATGTTTCTTGACTGGTCTTCTCATGAGACTTCTTTCCAAATACATTATTTTCGATTTCCATAATCACTTTTGAAGCAAAACTCACACACCCTTCATGATAATCCATAACCCCAATATTACCATTAGATGTATAACTGGTTGGAATGAATGATTTTGTATCAATATAATATTTCTTATATATTTTCAGATATCAATTCAATCCATGATTTAAAGTGAAACCAGTTATATTATTTATTCACTGTACAGTCTATTCATGCTTTTTCTTTATATTCATAGACACAGGGTACACCTCTTTGTAAACCCAATACTAATTTATACGTCTTCAAATTATTGGTCTCAGAAATGATGGAAGAAATACTCATGTCACCTTATCTACATATACATTTTATCACAGTAATATTTGGACACAAAAAGAAAAGGTCACACTTATGTTTGTACCAAAGCCTAAATGTAAAGTGAATATGGATTACTAAATCATCCATGTCCAAGATGCCTAATGCTCTCAAAAATCAATCCTATTTGTGACAATATATTTGTTTCTTCCTAAGATTATATATTCAAATTCAACCCTGTTGAAAACATCTAATCCTTTCTCTCACTTTATACTTTTCCTGATTTCATAATGTCTCTATTGATTGCTTTCCTACATATTTTCCCCAGTTCATCATTGTGACTGACTCTTCACATGTGCTGACATTTCCATTCACACTCTAATCGAAACCCTATTGCTAAGAAACTTTTGTTCCAAATCCTATAATCACTCTTCCTCCTAAACCTACTGACTATCTTCCTAATCCTACCTATTAACGCTTTCTGACTGGATGTTCTCTTCTACATTCAATAATCCAAGGTACAGGGTCTTATGCCATTGTATATCAATCTCTCTGAGACATCTCTGCAGAACATAATTCAATGCTAAGTATCACAATCCCTTGATCGCAATGCTAAGTATCACAATCCCTTGAAGCCCAATCCCCTTCTGGGCTTCAAATTTTACTTAGATTTCTGTTTTCCTACATACATTTCACCTCATTATTCTTGTACAATTATTCATCCAGCAGAATAATTTCTAACCCAAATCGAACATGTTATTAACCCTAACCATACACTGTTCCCTCAATCTAACTTTACAGAGGAGCAGGGACAAAGTTGGTCTTACAATATAGGAATGTAGGGGATCTTCCACCTGCTGAGAACCACAAAATTCCATGCAGAAATGATCACTGGAGAAGATGTAGGCAGCTATGAAGGACCTAGAGAGCAAAAGTCATCTTCCCTGGCAAACAACATGGTCAGAATGAAGGGTTGTTTCTGAATCAGCCTTTCTCTTTTTAATGTAGAGAAGATGGACCAAACCAGGCCTGTGTGGAGAGCTGCTCCCGGGTGCCTATGGTTGATATAGCATTCTAACTTGTGAAAGTGTCACAGGAAGTAGGGGCAGCCTCTTTCTCATGGTAGCCTTGGAAGCAACTGTTAGGACAAAGAGGTTGCCAAGGCAGTGATCTGA